>NW_024082082.1:0-121472 GCF_003009895.1 Hyaena hyaena | reverse complement strand
CCTCACATGGGGCTTGATCCCATGACTCTGGGATCATGACCTGAGCCAATGTCAAAAGTCGGATGCTTAACTGACTGAGCCACTCAGGTGCACCCCCCCCCCATTCTTGATTGATATATATATATAAAATACTATGTGTGTGTGTGTATACATATAATATATGCTCATAATAGTTTTAAACATTTCTGTTAATCCCATTTTGTCTGTTTCTATGGACTGATTTTTCTTTTTTTTCTTTTAAATATTTTTTTATTTATTTCTAGGAGAGAGAGAGAGAGAGAGAGAGAGAGACAGTGTGAGCAGGGGAGGGCCAGAGAGAGGGAGATACAGACTCTGAAATAGGCTCCAGGTTCCGAGCTGGCAGTCAGCACAGAGCCCGACGCGGGGCTCGAACCCACGAACCGCGAGATCATGACCTAAGCGAAAGTCTGACGCTCAACCGACTAAGCCACCCAGGCGCCCCTCCTGTTGCATTTTAAATATAAGGAAATTGTTCTTATAATCATCTTAGTTTACTTTCTGAGCAAATTCTGTTATTAATAGGAATATAGTTTCTTTTTGAGCTACCGTGTTTGGTAAATATTTTTTTAAAAAAAGAAGCCTATGAACAGTTACAAGTTTATGAATGTGAATTGGGTGATATGTAAACAGAAATAAATGTTAAATAATTGTTACTGAATTTATAATTTCCATAATAGTAAACTCATATCCTATAGTTCTATGCTTTTCATGTGGTACTTTGATTTGATGATATCTGAATATTTAATAACTTGTATGATACAGGCACAAAACAGACAAAATTAGCTTTAAAAAATTTTTTAAAAAGACAACCATATTACACAAACAAAATATCAGCCCTGGTATAGCACACTACAGTTCAATAATGAAAAGATTTATTTGTACATGTTCTTTTCTCTCTGGGCCTTTCTTTTGAAAATCCAGGTGACTTACTCTCTTATCTTTTAGATATTTGCTCAAATATCACCTTCATAGTGAAGATTATTTGCCTACCTTATTTAAAACTACACACATACACCCTATCCCCCTTGCCTTGCTTAGTTTGTCTCCATAGCACTTTTTTATAAATAAAATTTTATTAGTACACAATCATGCCTAATTATTGATGTATTGTCTGTGGTTGCTTTACCCCTACAGATTTGTGTAGTTCTGAGAAAGACTATAAGGAAAATAAAAGCTAAAGTATTTACTATTTGTCTCTTTATGGGGGTGGGGGGCTGCCTGTCTATGCTCTAAATAATTTACTTATATGTTGCTTGTCATCTCACTCCACTAGATTGTAAATTCCATGGAAGCAGAGATTTTCTCTGTTCCTTTATTTTTCTTTCTCTTTATCAGTTCACTATCCCCAGTGCCTGTAACACCTGGCATGTAGTAGGCAGTTAATAAATATTGACGTATAAAGGGCAAATAAAAAATAAAGGAATGGAATGTTGATCACTTTTTCCATAACCTGGCTCTCTTCACTCACTAGTCCTTTAATATTTTTATCTCAGTTTTGCATTTCATAAAAAATTACAGCCATATATAAACTTAAAAGATAGAAATGAAATAATATATAAGATTATTTACAACAAGCATTATAAATTGTGTCAAATTGACCACAATAAAAATAATAAACTATCAAATGATTTATAACCTGGATTTTTAAATATTATAAACATGTTCTGTATTCTAATTTTTTATATCAAATTGATATAAACCACTGACAGAAAAATCAAAGTTCTTTCTTCTCTTTGAAAGTAGAATTGACAATAGATACTGCTACATTGCTCTTAATGTGGCCAGAAATGAAAAATGAATTTATGATGTGGAAAGAATCTAAAAAAAAGAGGCTGCTTCATTTTAGTTTTCATAATAGACAAGGAAAGTAATGTGAAGAATTGTCAGACTTGAACAAAAGATATTAAGAAAGTATATTTCAAAAAGGTCATGGAAAATATAACATACAATTCCAACAGCCTTTAGGTGTGACCGTAGCTTAAAATGGATGGAAAATGTGTTAAGAGAATTCTGATAAAACAGTATGAGGCACTATCAGTTCGGGAGAAAATAACAAAAACCTAAGAAATCTGAATAATTGCTCAAGGTACTGGTTATGCTAAAAGCTTATATACATAAAAATGTCGAACATTTTCAGTCAGGTAAACCTGACAGGCACTGAGACTTAAAAAGTGATGAAGACCCAAAAATGCATGTTCTCCTTTCTAAGAGCCAAAAGATGAAAATTGAAAATAATTGGGCCTAGTGATGAGGGAAAATGGTGTACAGCTCTACAATGAAAATGAGAAAAAATAATCACCCACCTTCCTATGACAGGTTAGGTTCCCAGGTATACGAAAGAGATTCTGAGACAGAGATTAGCCTGCAGGATGTTTATTGGAGGGTCCTCTTGAGGTTAGCATGTGTAGAAGGGAACAAAATGGGCAAAAGGAGAAAAGGAGTTATAATCCCAACAAAAAGGGCACCCTTGGGGTGCTCTGGAGATGTGATAGCCCAGCAGAATTGCTCCTAGTTTGGAAGAGATAAGCAGGCCCTTTTATCGTTATGTTGATCAGTCATTGAGTGAGGCTGCTACTGGAAGAAATACTAGTTTTGGTCAAGGTTGATTTCTACAGCATAGCAATCTGCAATAGGGCTTAAAATTAAAAATGTCTTTTGGCAGCACTCACAGTTTTGTCAATGAGGGCCAAGGTGCGGGGAGGGGTGGGATGTGGGGGGAGTTCATTCTTGAAAGGAGATCTGGGCAATATTATTAGGCAAACTATAGTCAGCTTTTATAAATAGGTTCTGGGAGTTGTTCCTCATGGATCCCAGAAGAACCTCTTTAACTAAGGTACTTAGAAGGATTAGTTGAGTAAGTATAAGCCCTTGCATCTGTAGCTAATATCAGGACCATAACAGACAGCCATCGTCTCCATTATCTGCTATACATTGTTAATTCCCCTGACCTTCTGATACTTTATTTTGTGTCATGAAATCTAATCCCTGAAGGTTCTAAAACTTTGGTTACCATGTCCTTCTCAGCCTGAGGTTGCTTTAATCTTCCATTTATTCTTATTTATCATATCTTCTATACCTTTGCTGATTTTTGGTCCAGTAAATGTATCCATAATTGAGAGTAGGGTATTAAAATTTCCAACTATTACTGTTCATTTGTCTATTTCTTCTTTCAGTTCTCTCAGTGTTTGCTTTTTTTGTTTTTACATGTATATATATTTATACATACTGTATCTTCATAATAAAGAACATTTTTACCATTATGAAATATTTATCTGTCTCTAGTAGCATACTTTATTTTATAACTCATTTTGATAGACTTTTCAGTTCTTTCATGCTTTTTTTCTTGTTATTTTATCCTTTATTATCAGCCTATTTGTGTCTTGATTGGGGGTAGAATTTCAAGTTGCAGTTGACAGCCCTTTCTCTCTAATCATTTTATTGATATCATTCTATTGTCTTCTAACTTTCATAACTTTAGACTAGAAATTTTCTGTATTTCTTATTTTCCCCCTTTAAGTATGTCTCATTTTTTTAATGATTTCCTTCAAGAGTTTTTCTTCATCCCTGTTTAAAGGTTTTGAATGTTACTTATCTACGTGATTTTCCTGCGGAAGTGTTTATCCTGCTTAATTTTCTCTGAGATTCTTGGATCTATGGCTTGCTCTTTGCTATTAATTTTGGAAAATTTTCATCCATTTTGTCTTGACATATTTTTCTTCTCTTTTTTGGGATTCAATTTCATGTATATTATAATATTTGAGGTTGATCCATAGCTCTTGGTGATCTTTTTCTAGTTTTACTTCTGCCTTATTTTTCTTCCTTATTTTTCAGTATGGATAATTAATGACTCCTCAGTAAGTTCATTGAATCTTTCCTTGGGTATGTTGAATCTACTGAAGTGCCTGTCAAAGACTTTTTTTTCATAGCTTTAAAAAATTTACACCATTTCCATTTCAGTTTTCCTTTCAGTTTTCATCTCCTTTTTAAAATCTCCCATCTGATTTTATACTGTTTTCATTAACATCATTAACATATTAATTATAGATATTTAAATTCTATCAGTCTATTGTCTGTCATGCCTGTGTGTGGTTCTGATGACTGCTTTGTTATCTTTTGAGTGACCTTTTTCTTGCTTTTTATTATGTTTTTATTGTTGCTATCTAAAGCCAGACATCTTGTGTAGGATAGTACAGACTGAGGCAAATAGTTCTATGCCTAGAGATGGGCACTCCTTTCCTTCTACTGATCCTTTAATGCAAGGTATTAAGTTAGTCTAATTAGAGTAAGGATAGATTTGATTTTTTGTTTGTTTGTTTGCTATGACTATTCTCAATGAGGCACTGGTTTTAAATTCCTGTATATATATATATATATATATATATATATATATATATACAGATATATATATATATATATCTTGTGTTAAGGTTTAAGTTGATTTTTCAGAGTAATTCTACTGAAGTGTGAAATTTAAGGTTTTATTTGTGCTGTGCTTCATGGAAGGTTGTTTGCATTCTCTTATTCCTTCCTGTGCTTTATGTAGGAGTAATCTACTACTGCTTATTATTCAAAGTTAGTTGGCTTTGGGGTGCCTGGGTGGCTTAGTCGGTTAAGCGTCCGACTTTCGCTTAGGTCATGATTTCACAGTTTGTGGGTTCGAGCCCCGCATCGGGCTCTGTGCTGACTGCCAGCTCAGAGCCTGGAGCCTGTTTCAGTCAGTGACTCCCTCTCTCTCTGACCCTCCCCTACTCACACTCTCTCTTTCTCCTAGAAATAAATAAAAATATTAAAAAAAAAAAGCTTTAAAAAAAAAACAAAGTTAGTTGGCTTAACAGTTAGAAGGGTAGTTGGATAAATTAATTCTCTGTTATTCTAATTAAAATTCACCTTGAGGGATATATACTGTGTTCCTGGGTCTCAAGAATGTGCCCTTATTTTTCCTCACCTTATAATGAGTGTAGTTGTGGGCAAATGTATATTCTTGAACTTCTCTTGGGAAAAGTTTTCTTTTCACCTTTTTCCTTCCCCGAGATGCAATGAGATTTAACTGATGCCTTAAAGGCAGCAATATTTTGTGTACTTTAACCCATATACTACAGTTTTGTTTCACAGTGGAGGTATGAAGAAAGATCCTAGTGAAACTTCTTACACTTTTTGCATAGCGACTATTTCCCTACCTTAAGTTTGTACCTCAGTCAATAACTTCTTAGAGCTCTTTCTGATCTTTTTTCTGAGTGCTCAGTGGAGTTTGTAGAAAAATAACCTTCAAGAGGATGTGGATTTCCTCAATTTTTATAGTTCCAGGTCTCAGATTTATCCAGTCTGTAAATATTAAAAGGTTACTTTCAACCTTTACCAATTTACTGACTATTCTATCGGAATTCTTTTTACAGAGGTCCCCTTGTGTATACCCTGGTTTAGTAAGTACTCACATCTACTCTCTCACAACAGAAATTATTTATCCTTATGTTTGGCCAGTTTATTGTCCTGCAACCTCAGCTATGCAATTAGTTTGAAGAAAAATGTTCTTTTCAGTTATTTATATCCAGGAGTATAAGTATACTTAATTTTAAGTAATTATATTTAAATTATAGTAGAGTTTTAAGTAAATATTCTCAGCTTTTAATTTTTTCCAGATTGTATTAACAGTAAAACATAGCATTAGCCACCCAATTTTATGTCTTAATAGCCACTGTTTTTCCTGTATTATACTTCTCATCTAAACATCACATCATTTGTGTTGGTGAATGTGTTCATTTCATAATATGCTGTATTGATTTACAACCAATGAAAGTTTTGTAACTTACATACCTGCATTTTAGGTAATATCAGGTAATGTGTATGCTTCATCCATCTCCACTAGCATTCTTTTTATTGTCAAGGCAGCAAGTGTTATAATTCCAAATTTTCATCTTGATTTTATTTTTGATTATTCAGTCCCCCATTCATTCAAGTTCAGTTCTACAGGAGGCAGCATAGAAGTCATAGCTAATTGTGAAGAACATTTATGGGAGAGTGCTCTTGGAATCAATATCTTTGAAAAATAAGTAAAGGAAGGAAGACTAGACATATGGAGAATTGTAGCCAATGTAGTTCCAATAAAAGTTTCACTTCACCCACAGGGGTTTAGGATGGCATGTGAGTGCCCTGAGTTGAGATAAGGCGTTTTATACTTCTGTGTGATAGGTCACTAGAGGGAACTTTTCACAGAAGAAACATGACATTGATAAAAGTTTTCTTAGACTGAGGCTCATAGGCAACACTTGCCAATTGTTAATACTGTCAGTACGTGCAGGAATAACATCTTTATTCAAGAACAGAGATTTGGGTAACATACTATAATATCCACCACACTTACTCTTACTTTTTGGCCTTCTAGAAAATAAAAGTAGCTTAAAATTAATAGCCATAATTATTACAGATATTGGAATTAAAATATTCACATTTCTGGTTCCACAGAATCTACTGACTAGTTGGGAGACAGAGAAATGAACAGGGATTAATTACTACAGGGTGAGCATCTATAATACCATTTGATTGGCACATTTCTATTCTGAAAAGTGTTACTGCCTCCTCTTAGAAATAGGAGTGCCTGTGTCAATATAGCTTAAATATTTGTTCCAAGAAATACTCACCCAGGAAGTTAAGATTGCAAACCAATAAATAACTTCAACTATTTGCTTCAGGAGATTGTTGCGACAGAGTATCTGAGAAAACAGTTTGCTCATCTGAGCAAAGAACTGTCAGACAATATTTTTCATACCTGGAGAAACAGCTCATTTATCATGACAATAGTTCCATCAAAACTTACCTCAAAATCCTTATCCTACTTTGTCAGTTGATACTATACTACTATGTAAACAAATAAACAAAAAGCCTTTAATTGTAAAAAATTTTCCACCTAGGAAGACCCAATTTAAAACCACTTGAAGTGAGACTTATAATCTTGTAAATATCCTTCATTAACTTCCTCTGAGACATTACTAAGACTGTATCAAGGTACTGTTCTCTGTTGTTATAGCAAATTTAATCAGTTTAGATTTCTTTAGTCAGTAGTTTTAATCTTATTTAGTTAATATCAATGCACTATTGGTTTCAGGAGTAGTATTCAGTGACTTATGATTTACATACAATACCCAGTGCTCATCACAAATACCCTCCTTAATACCTATAACCTATTTAGCCCATCCACCACCAATTTCCCTCCATCAACCCTCAATTTGTTCTTTACTTTTAAGAGTCTCTTGTGATATGTTTCCCTCTTTCCTCATCCCCCCTTCCCATATGTTCATCTGTTTTGTTTCTTAAATTCCACATATGAATGAAATCATATGCTATTTGTCTTTCTCTGATTGACTTATTTTGCTTAGCATTATACATTCTAGTTCTATCCATGTTGTCCCAAATGGCAAGAGTTCATTCTTTTTGATCGCTGACTAACACACACACACACACACACACACACACACACACCCACCACATCTTCATCCATTCATTAGTTGATGGAGATTTGGGTTTTCTCCATAGTTTGGCTATTGCTGATAATGCTGCTATAAATAAACATTGGGGTTCATCTACTCCTTTCAATCTATATTTTTGTATCCTTTGGGTAAATACCTAATAGTGTGATTGCTGGTTTGTAGGGTAGTTCTGTTTTCATCCCCCCCCCCCACCATGTTTGTTTATTTATTTTGGGAGAGTGTATGAGCAGGGGGAGGGGCAGAGAGAGAGAATTCCAAGCAAGAGCTGTCAGCTCAGAGCCCAACTCTGGGATTTATCTCACAAATTCTGAAAGCATGACCTGAGCCAAAGTCAAGAGCTGAACACTTAACTGACTGAGCCACCCAGGTGCCCTATTTTCTGTCTTTTGAGGAACCTCCATAGTGTTCTCCAGAGTGGCTGCATCAGTTTGCATTCCCACCGAGAGTGTAAGAGGTTTCCCCTTTCTAAGCATCCTTGCCAACACCTGTCATTTCTTGTGTTGTTAAATTTAGCCACATTCTGACAGGTGTGAGGTGGTATCTCATTGTGGTTTTAATTTGTATTTCCCTAATAATGAGTGATGTGGAGTATCTTTTTGTTGTGTCTATTAGTCCTTGGGATGTCTCCTTTGGAAAACTGTCTATTCATATCTTCTGCCCATTTCTTAACTGGGTTATTTGTTTTTGGGTGTTCAGTTTCATAAGTTCATATCAGATATATCATTTGGAAATATCTTCTCTCATTCGGTATGCTGCCTTTTGGTTTTGTTGATTGTTTCCTTCACTGTGCAGAATTTTTTTTTCTTGATGATAGTTCATTTTTGCTTTTGTTTCCCTTGCCTTCAATGACATGTCTATTAAGAAGTTGCTGTGGCTGAGGTCAAAGAGGTTGTTGCCTGTGTTCTCCTCTAGGAATTTGATGGTTTCCTGTCTCACAGTTAGAGCCTTCATCCATTTAGAATTTATTTTTGTGTATGGTATAAGAAAATGATCCAGTTTCATTCTTCTGCATGTTGCTGTTCAGTTTTCCCAACACCATTTATTGAAGAGACTGTCTTCCATTGGATATTCTTTCATGCTGTTTCAAAAATTAGTTGTCCATATTATTTTGTTCCATTTCTGGGTTTTCTCTTCTCTTCCACTGATCTTTGTGTCTGTTTTAGTGCCAGTACCCTACTGTTATGATAACTACAACTTAATCAACAGTTTTTTTGGTGGTCTGTGGGGGAGACTATAATTGTCAGTTCTGAAGATCACACCAAGTGTCTCCTAGTATTTTCTTTCTGGCATGATTTACTACCTTTTACTCATAAATAGTGCCTCCTCTAAGGCTTTATATCCCATCCAAAGATAGCTCTGACCACAGTAGTAAATTAAAACCCACATTTGGTGAGTTCTAATTTGTGTTTGTATAGGTCAAGGATTTTCAAGTCATGGCCTGCAGTCTATATTTGTTCAGTTATGTCCATGACTATTTCCCCCTACTGCAACAGCAGAACTGGATAGTCCTATAGTTGAAAATATTTGCCAACTACTTTTTTAGACTTTGTTTTAAGTGGCAGGGTGTTAATTAAACCTTGAAAAGATGGACAGCATTTGAAGGATGAAATTGATTGATAGCAACATAACATGCAAAGGTGATTAAAAGAGCAGTATAAAGTAAAAAGCATGCAAGATATTTTGGGGGTTCAAAAAAAAGGCATTGATTAAATCATGTGTTTTATGAGGCAGTGGTAGATGATATGGCTTAAAATATAAGTTGGGATAAATGACAGTATTTTGAATAACTAACTTATTTAGACATGCCATTAGAAGTAAAAAACATTTAGCGTTTCTGGGTGGCTCAGTCAGTTAAGTGTCTGACTGCAGCACAGGTCATGATCACACGGTTCATGGGTTTGAGCCCTGCATCGGGTTCTGGGCTGACAGCTCAGAGTTTGGAGCCTGTTTTAGATTCTATGTCTCCCTCTCTCTCTCTCAGCCCCTCCCCCCACTCATGCTCTGTCTCTCTCTGTCTCAAAAATAAATAAAACAAACAAAAAATAAGTAAAAAACATTAATTAACAATATTTGAGTAGGTAAGTGGCATGATAAAGAAACATGAATCTTAAATGAGATTCTTAGTCCATTACCTGTGTAGGGAACAGAGTAATAGTGGTTATAAGACTGGGGGCGCATCTCAAAAGAGATAGGCAAGATAAGTGAGAGTGTTCATTAGATCAGTGGTATGATTTGGATGGAGAGCACAGAACTGAAATACATTGTGGGGACAAAGAGGACAGGATTTCGTATTCCATATATGTGGAAAGAAAGGAAGAAGGATAAGTTAAAGGTGAACTGAAGTATTCAGATTGAATGACAGATTGAATGACTTGCCACCAAATCAGAGGTTAGTCATTAAAGGAAATTTAGTTTTAGGAGAAATGATGATACATATTTTCTGAATATGCCATGCTTGGAGAGATTTATGGTGAGGAGAAAATTGTGGGATCCCTCAGTAGTTTAAAGGTGGTTGAGGAAAAAGCCTTGAGGAACACTGAGGGGGAAAGTTTAGAAAGTTTTGAGGGGACACAGAAAAGCAAAGATCTCATGGAAGCCAAAAGAGGAGTGTTTCAAAATGCAGTGAATGATCAATGATGTCAAATGTGGCAGAGATGTCCCATAACATAAAGTCCGCCAAGATAACGAAGCATTCTAGTAAAGTATTAATCTAATGAGGCCCTTAGGTACAGTTTATAAAGAATTGGTGAATGTTTTTCTTGAAAAAAAATCCTTGATTTATATTCATTACAATGCACTGCAGGGATAAGATGCTCTACTTATTGTAATAAATTGTCTCTAGAGCACATTGAACTTCCCAGTTAATTAAATAATGCCATAATTTATTTCTATTTATGTTTTATTATTTTTCCCTGGTGGAATCTAAAGCATCCTTAATATCCTGGGCCAGAACGTATAGTGCATTTTTGGAGCTACATTAACTCTTTCCTCTTCATTCAGTGCATTGAAGACAATAATATATTGGCATACTCATACAAATGTAGGCAAATTGGCTTCATTCATCTGTGTGATCAGGGACATTTTCACATTAATCCTAGAAATGATCTCTTAATGTAGTCAATCCTCTTAATGTATAAATTACTTTCGGTGAGAAGTGAATCATTTTTTGAGTCAACACTAATGTTTGCAGATCATGATTAGTCACTGACGTAGGCCAAGTTTAGATAACAGTTACAAAAGCAGTGTTGAGAAGGAAATTGCGGACCTTTAATTATGCAGACACATAAACATGTATAAATGCACACATATACACAGACTGATTTAATCAGAATATAAGATAAAGCCTAATTTATCCTGTCCTTTTTCTGAACAAATTCATTGTTCATTAGCTAGTTGACTAGTAGATAAATTAATTTAACAAATATTCACTGATTGTGTATATGAGCTAATACTAATATCTATGGGCATAGCAGGGGACATAGCATATATGTCCCTTCATATTGTGAGACTTACAATTAGTAAGAGCTATAAATGATAAATAAAATAAATGAATAAAAGTATTTTAAGTGGTATGAAGAACCTTAAATGAAGGAATTTGATGAGAAAGGATAGGTTAGGAGTATCTAATGTAAATTGAATAATACTTTTCATTTTTGGTTGCCAAGGCAACATCCATTCTTCTCTTACTCTGTCTCAACATAACTACCATCATTATCTCCTAACACCACACAAAAACTGATCACAAGGGGAGATGATTCCATTCAGAGCTCTAGTATGAGGTTTACTTAACCATAGTCAACCAGAGCATGCATATCTTTGCCAGTTGTTGCAGTCCCAGGGTAACCACCTGCCCAAAATTTGACCTGTCAGGTAGAAAGGAAGGACTTTATTTCATAATGACTGAAAGATTGAAAGGTTCTTTGTCTTACAGGTAGTGATGTGAAAAGTAAAACATTTCCTTGAAGCCATTCTATAACCACAAAGGAAACAAATCAGGATAAAGCTAGTTGGTTAATGGTGGAGTGGAGAAAAAGACTGAATATGGATTTCTACTGATAACGTTAAGCCACTCAGTCAACCCATTCTGAAACCCATCTGTATTTGAAGATTTGCTTTTATGTAAATACATTTCTTTATTATTTAGTCCAGTCTGATTTTAAGTGAATATTACTTGCATCTAACACATATTAATACTAATACACCTAGCATACAAACTAATAGAGGGATATCCCCTCTGAGGAAGATATATTTAATTTGAATGATAAATTCAGGAAGGAGACAACCATAATGGAACATTCCGAGTAATAGGAGTAGCGCAAAAATATATGAAAGAAGCAAATCTAAAATGTTAGAGTACGACAGACAGAATCCTAATATGGATGCAGTTTATTGACTGAGGGGAACAGATTTTTGACGATGTTTTAGAAGTATGTGGGGTAGACCATATAGAGCCTTGTAATCATAGTTCATCATATATAAAAGGCATGAATATATACACAATATGAGTTAAATATTCTATATGTTATATAAAAGTCAAGGAAGAAGGATAATGCATCAAACATTATGTGAAAGCTTGCTGTATTTCCTTTTTAAATAGGGAAGCACTACATAAAGAATTGGGGCCATTTTTGCCATTTAAAAAAAAATTTAAAGCATTAAAGAAACAACAAGTTACTTACATAGCTAAAATGATATGAGATCCTCAGAAAAGAGTCCAGAGTATGTCAGTTTGACTATTCACTGCAGATACAGATTCATAAATATGTGGTAGGAAATTATAACAGAGCTTTTGCAATTTATTACATATCTCTCTGAGAATAAGCTCTATAAGACTTTATTTATACAGGAAGTGAGTGAATGTTCTTTCTTTTATCCTTTCTTCCTTTATTCACATCTCAATATCAAAATCCATATTATTGGTAATAATGATGCTGTTAATTTTGACTATCATTTAATTCTTATAATTCATCAAATACCTCCTAAGATCAGTTTTGTTTTGCTCTCACAGGAATCCTATGGATAGATACTCTCATTATCTATACATTTTACAAATGAGAAACTAAATCACAGAAAACTTAAGTAACTTACCTGAGTAAGTAGGAGAATAATAAAACCATCCTGACTCAGAATTTATACTATTAACTAATATTTTTTTCTAACTGGCTAAAAATGTATAAATAACAATAAATGGAGGAGTCCTTTACTTTAGATATCACAAAATACAACAAAATAATTTTATATTTAAAATTAATTAGAACTGTGAGTTTAGTTATGATATTACTTAAATTTATATATTACTACTATATATAATTTAACTATATATATAATTTAAAATTTGTTTAACCTTTATTTATTTTTGAGAGAGAGAGAGAGACAGAGTATGAGTGGGTAAGGGACAGAGAGAGAAAGGGAGACACAGAATCCAAAGCAGACTCCAGGCTCAGAGCTATCAGCACAGAGCCCGATGTGGGGCTTGAACTTGCAAACTACAAGATCATGATCTAAACCAAATTATATATGTAGCCCAAATAATGCTGTGTGGTCTGGAGAGATCAACTCTGCTCCACATATCTATCATCCTCTTAGTCTAAGGGTGATCTTTTAATGGTGATAGCAGAGTATACAGTAGAAATGTATGCATTTAAATTATACACATGTACACACACACACACACACACACACACGCACACACAAATATAGGATATAAACATATCCTGTATACCATGTCTCAATGATAAATGAAGGTGTAAACAGCAGACCTGAATGAGGCAAATCTGAGTCCTTCCCAGACATTTGATATAATAAAACATGGAAAAATAATCCTTTATCATGTAGGATCTCTACAATGTATGGATAAAATCCAGAACTGCACATTTTTTTGTTTGTAGGCAAAAAGAGACAGGGATCTACAGTAGGGTAAAATGATGTCAACACAAAGGGATAAGCAGGTATTAGAGACAGGAAAAAAGAGAGTGCTAACAGTGCTTTAGTCCCTAGAGTTGGTTATTCTTAACATCATCATCTCTACTCTTTCATTCCTATAATGTAAAAGCTTGAGTAATGTTGCTGTCTTAGAGACAGACTTTAAAATGTGAGCCTTGTTGGGCTGAGGCACTGAGAGGGGCAAGATTCTAAGGTAGGAAAATGGACTCCTGGATATGTACTAGCAAGTGTTCTGTTTTGTTGGTTGTTTTCCTGAGGGACTCAAAGCATGGACTACATAGTCTTAACCTTTGCCTCTTCCTTTATAATATTTTATTAGTATATTTTTTTAGCTATTTAGGGCAAGAATAATTGCATTTATGTTTTATTTATATGTATATATTCTTTATATATAAGAGAATTTTACTTTTAATAGTAGATAGACAGTCATCCTAACATTATTTGCTAGTCTGTTCTCTTTGAAATGTCAACTTTGTTATACACTAAGTGTCATATATGCTAGGGTCTGTTTTGTTTTTCATTCTTTGTATTTACTTCTCACTTTGCCGTCCATTCAACTGATACCAATTGTTTTAACTACTATATATTTTAAATTGATATGTATGTTTATACATTTGATATAAATATTTATACCCAGTATGATCATTTTTCTTTTTCATTATTTTTTAAAATATTCTTAACATTTTATCTTCCAACTGAACTTTAGATTCAGCTTGCACTTTATTTAAAACACATTTTAAGTGGATTTATAAATGTAAAGAATATAGATGCCTTGAATCTTCTCATCCAGGAATATGGTTTTTCTGTTCATTTCCTCAGTTTCTTTTTTATTCACTTTGGTAGAGCTTTACAAATTTATTTGTCATTAGTGCACATCATTTTTAAAGAAAGTATGTTTAGAAGATTTAGTAGAAAAGTGTCTGGTTATTGAATCTTGTTTCCTACTCTTTGTGAACTGAAGTAATGTACTACAGGAATGCAACAGACTTCACCTTAAGGAGGCCATCTGAAAGAAAAAATAAGAGAGTTATATAGTTTTTCTAATAAAGATTCTTTAAGGCTCTGCTTAATGCTTCTAGACAGCTGACAAGTGGGCAGATCAGAAATAGTGATATTTGAGAAAGCCAGAGGGATGAAGGGAAACTATTCTTACAGACTTATTTTTAAACCTTCCTGTTGTGAATTTATCTCCCATTAAAGAAAATCCACTTAGACATGTTTTAGGGGTCAGAAAGCCAATTAGCACTGTTTCTCAAAGGAGTGTATTTTTTCACATTGGTCTAAGATAGAGAGACCAAGGCAGAGGCCTTTGATCTGAGGGCTGGATGGTTGATTGGTAAGAAGGAAATCGTGAGTTTGCAGACTCAAATATCACTGCCTTAACAAGTCTAACACTGACTATGAAGCAATGGGTGTGCAGGTATTAGAGGAAGTAGAGAGGACATGAGTGCTGGTTGACCCCTTGACCAGGACCCAGGCACAGGCTCCTCACTGCCTCCCTTTCCTTGGAATGTGCATTCCTGTTCCCTTCCCTGCTCTCAGAAGCTGTCCTAGGGATACAGCTTTGAGATGGGAAGGTGGTGTTTAGTCTATTTGGACAGTGTATGTGACTGAACTCAGTGAAGGCCTCTATATAAACTTTTAATATCTGATGGGCAAATATGGAAATCTGCTCATCTTGTGGCCGCCTAAGACAAACCTAAGGAGTAGATTCCCTTGCTTATTAACCCTGCTAGCAGTAGGCAGAGAATCATCATTTTGGCATACTTTCTCAAATCCCCAGTCCCATATGGTGACAGAATAGGGCTAGATTACATGTGTATACAAGTATGTTGTGTTACATGAGAGGAACCATAAGTTTAGGGAAATCAGTCATTTTATGATGGTGATAAGCATGCCTGACCTTTGTTCTGGAGGGAAATAGTATTTCTTTCTCCCAAGGCTGTTCACTATACAAATATTCTTGAAAAAATTGCCCAAAACAAAGAGTAGTTAGTACTTCACTTTGTAAAACATAAACAAAAGGCCAGATTCATACCTGACTTCACATGATTTATATATATATAAAGCATTTATATATATATATATGCAAATGTTTTTAAGCATATGTGTTTAAGCTCTTTTTTAGTGTAGCCTTGTGATGGTCCCCCATTTCCAATGAAGTATCATTGGACATCTTTCTGCCATTCTAAAATTGTCCAATTGGGTTATTATGTGAATTGTTACTAGTAGTTACTAAAACTTCCCTGATCCATATTTTATATTATACAACCTAACATTAAGCTTTTTAGGAAAATCTTGGGAACTCTGCAATGTCAGCTTTACCTGTTGCTTTTATCAAGTTTTAAGTGACTTAAATCCTACAGAGCTAGTAACTTCAGATTATAGTTAATTCTTTTTAGATACATGAAGTTGAAATTGATAACGTAATTTTAATAAATGCATTTCTCATGTATTTTCCAAAAAGCAGCATTGAGAAATATGTTTTATTTGTTTTATGTACTTTAAGACATTAATTCTTAAAACATCAAATTGGTAGAGAGGTTTTTCAGGTCATTTAAATGATGGTCTTCATATAGAAGATTCATGGACATCATTATTAGGAGATATGCTAAATACATATATTGCACCACCTTAGCCAAACTGCCTGGGTTAAAATCCCAGTTTTGCAACTTATTAGTCTTATGGCTTGAGACAGTTTATTTAGCTTCTCTGTTTCTCCATTTCTGTGTATATGTAAAAGGGATAATTATATTACCTGCTTCCGATGGCTACTATAAAGAATATGTGACCTTTAAAAAATTTTTTTTTCTCTTTCTGTTTATCAGTTAGAATAGTGTTTGGCACGGGGCGCCTGGGTGGCTCAGTTGGTTAAGCGTCCGACTTTCGCTTGGGTCATGATCTCATGGTTCGTGGGTTCGAGACCCGCGTCGGGCTCTGTGCTGACAGCTAGCTCAGAGCCTGGAGCCTGTTTCAGATTCTGTATCTCCCTCTCTCTCTCTGACCCTCCCCTGCTCACGTTGTCTCTCTCTCTTTCTCCCTCTCTCTCTCAGAAATAAATAAAACATTAAAAAAAAAAAAAAGAATAGTGTTTGGCACATAGCAGTAATGCAGTGTTTACTTGTAATTCTGATATTTTATCTCATTTCCTTGTGAGAATATGCATGTATCTATAAGATGGTCGCCTGCATTTATAATACAACATACGGGTGCTGAAGGCTTTCTCTGGGCATAGCTAAGTAGTCCATATGGAAATCAAACATGTCATTCACTTTATTTGAACCAAGCTAAAACCAGATGAGCAAATTAGCCTGGATACTGAGTTGGCTGCCGTGGGTAAGTCATATAATAAGGGAATTGATTTGAAACTGCAGTCTCATCCATTCCTAAACTCAAAGTGAACACATGCATACTACTCTGGGTCAGTTTTTTACAACAGATATATCTATGTGGAATTATTAGTATTCTAGGGAGGTCTTTTCTGTGTAAGAACAGATTTATTTATGTTTCAAAGATAATAGGCCTATAATGGGAAGGGTGATGTAGATCTGTACTGAGGGCATAATGCTGCGATTCTTGTGGCTTGTTAAGATCAGTGGGTGCAAACAGAGACAATAGCACTAAGAAAATGATGAGATGATCATTATGTGTTTTAAACCACAGTTAATTACACAAATTACACATATTAAGTGAAAAAGAATTAACTGCTCACTTTGTACGTGCCTATTTGTAACAATAGGTGGCCTGATGAATATAAGAAAACAGGAAATTAAAAGAATACCCATTCTCTCAAAAAAAAAAAAATCACAAGAACCAGAAAAATATTGTTTGGTTCATGCTAATATTAAGTATACTCACTCTCTAAGTTCACTGTAAAAAATGAGAAAAACAGTGGGTGTCTATAAAAAATAGCAAAATAAAAGTTAACATAATTAAGTTACACACACATACACACACATTCCCTCTCCTTAGTCTTAAAAGTCCCAGAATTTAATACGGACTAGATCATTCTCTCACATTTATAAATGCTGTTAAAACATCTCTAGATTTAAGTTCTGGACTTTACAATCTATGTAATAACATGGATCAAAGAGAACTATAGTAAAAAAAAATCAAAAGTTTCAAAGTTTGAGTAAGAATTTACAGGGAGAAGAATATGAAGAATTTTTACTTCTTAGCCAGGGGAAGAACAAGGAGGCTTAAATAGATTTCAATTATGGAAACTATTATTTTCCACACATGTTTTCTATACTTAATGGACTGTGAGAGTTTTAAGTTATTAAGTTAACTACTATTTTGGGTAACTACTTCATTTTCTTTTGTTCCCCTATCCTGGAGCCAGTATGTAGAAATCTCCCAATACTACATATGTGCAATATAGGCAGTGTATCACCAGTATTGTGGCACCATCCTCAAAATTTCAAGTTTTCTGTATCTTGGGAATCAGCAAAACTTGTCTCATGGATTCCATGAGTATAAGATGCTGGATTCAAAAAAGCTAGAGATTTTAGACAAATGAGTGCCACAAAGGAATAATCACAGGATTTTTAAGATGAAGAACCTCCATTAATTAATTTGCTCATATTTTAAGTCTAATTGTGTCTGTATCTTGGGTATGATAGCATTTGCTATCTTCTCTGAGTGGCCTGAGGCTTTGTTCCCTTTGTGTTAGACAAGGCTTTTTGCCTTCTCCACAGCGGTGTCTCTCCCCTGATCCAAGTCTGTGCCATTAAAGGAGTTAACCTTTCAAAGCATGAATTTGATCTTATTGGAACTCTACTCAAAAATCATTCAAAGTTTTCTCATTTAAATCAATGAAAAGGTCAAATTTCTAAATTGTCTATAAAGACCTATGTATTCAGTCGGGCCCTGTTACATTTCTGAACTCATCTATTAGTCACCACAGCCTCTGCTGTCTAGCCAGAGATCTTCTCATTGATACTAAAATAAGCCAGATATCTTCCCAGCTTACCTTTGCACATGCTTTCTCAATACCTAGAATATTCTTCCTTCTCAAATCCATAGAGCCCATTTCCTTTCTTCTTCAAGGTCCTAATCAATGTTCTCCATCAGTAAGAACTTTGCAGATCATCCTGCATTAAAAAATTAACAAAATATTAATCAATAGAGTTTATGTAAAAGAGAATGATCAATAACTTTGCAAGGCATGGTATTATCATTGTTATTATCTTTAATTTTCTTGTAGACACTATTGGTAGCTTTCCTTTATCCATTCATTCTTCTCCTCTACACACTAAAGGGTGCATACTGTAATAACTTGTGACTCAGCCTCAGGACATTTATTTTTCCTCTGGTTTTTGAGTAAAGTCATCACATTCTCCAGGCAAATCATAGGTCCTAAGGTCAATGTCCTCAGAAACAACCATCAAATAGTGATGGATGGAGAATTATTAACTCAGTGTTCTGGTCTGTTACATTGGTATTCCCACCCTCCCAATGAACCAAATCTCAGTTTATTCAGTCTTATGAGGTTCAATAATCAAATCTAGGCTAGCTCTGTAGCTTTTTTTAAATGTTTATTTATTTTTGAGACAGAGAGAGACAGAGCATGAGTGGAAAAGGGCAGAAAGAGAGGGAGACACAGAATCTGAAGCAGGCTCCAGGCTCGAGCTGTCAGCAGAGAACCTGATGTGGGGTTCAAACCTGCAAACCATAAGAGCATGACTTGAGCCAAAGTTGGATGTTTAACCAACTGAGCCACGCAGGTGCCCCAGCTTTGTAGCTCTTTTTAACCAGTAGGATGCAGTTTCATAAACTGAATTTTTTTCTAAATTGAACATATTCAATTAAACTGCCTGCGTGATGCCCAGTAGGCAGTTGTACATATATGATATTTATGATTGGGGTTACAGAGTGTGATATAAATGTTCTGGAGATAATCAATTAAAATTATCAGAATTTAAATGGCAATCGGGTACTGATTCAGTATAGATATATCAATATAATAATAATGATTAATTTTGTATAGTAACATAACTTACATAGTACTATCTCATATCAAATTTGGTTGTAAATTGCTGAATATAATGCATATAATTTTGTTAGAACTTCTTTTAGATCATGTAGTAGAATGTCAACAGATAACACTATTAAGCTATGGGTACTCCCTAAGCTAAATCTAAATTGTCTCAATAATCCTACTACTCTTGGTTTGCTGAATAAACAACACCTATATTAGTGCATGGAAAAATATACAAATTAAACACTCATAGGAGCATATAACAAAATGGTAATTTCAACTATACTTAAAACACACTGTGAAGACTGAAGACTGAAGCTTTTAATGGTATAGCAGTTTGATGATTTGGCTTAGAAGTGCTATTTCAGCTTGGAAGTGAACTACAACTACCTAAGGAAATTCACCTTCTTTTGGAAGACTGATTAGGGTCCATGTTATGCTACTTACAACTACAATTTTTTCTGAAGGAAACCTCTCCTGAGAATGAAAGTCACCAATGGAAACAAAGATCCCTGAACTGCCATCTCCTATTCCTATCTTTCAAATCAGCAAATCGAGACACTTCTCTAGAGCAGGTCTAGCTAGCTCAAATCAGTTCGGACACAGACTGATTCTATAGATCATGACCCTAATTTTGTATAGTCACTTTGAAAAGAATGGACTCTCCCTGAATTTGGCTGAGCAACTTCTTTTCATTGAACTACTTTGAAAGCTACTTCGGTGTATATCACATTTTCCACAATAGAAATTCAAGGATTTTTCTATCTCAATACTGTCAGCCCAAATGACTTCAAGCAGTTTCAGTTCTGCCATCTGTAAGAGATGAATTTGTTCAATCAAGTTAAATCACTGTACCAGCTAAGTCACTGCACCAGAAAACATTCTGGTTTTGTCTAACTATTCTTATTCCAAGGTTAAATTCATTTCTAAAGTTTCATATTTTGCCCCAAACCAGTCACTTATGTATTAGTAAAAATATATTTATAAAAAATCATTTAGCTAATTTAAGAAGTCACATGGAATGAAAATTATGTTTGGGCTTCTACTAAAAACATACTTTAAGATTCATTTTTAATTAAAAGAAATGATATTTCTCTATTAGCTGGATTTTAGGCCACATACTTTATATGTTTATATATAGTGTAGTCTGCCTTCTTCATACATGTACACACACACACACAGAGGCTCATCTGTAGAAGCCTCAAGTTTAGCTTACATTTAAAACTTCCTGATCTTCTTTTCCCTATTCAGTTTATATCATATCTTGTACACATTTATCTTTCTTCATCTTCATTTTCTTTTCACACCTACAATTACCTTCACCTGCCTTGAACCTTAACTCAAAGGTAGAACCTCATTTCTTTTTCTTTGTTTTATCATTTTCCCCGGGGGGGGGGTAGGGATCCCAAAATTATAACTATTTATCAAAGAACAGATAATACAGTCAGAAGACGATTTTATTTATTTTTTTTTTTTTATTTTTTTTTTTTTCAGAAGACGATTTTAAAATTGCAGAACAAAGTACTTAATGTAGCTATAGGGAATACTCTTTGGCACCCCAGAGTATGTAGTGTATAGACGCAACCATCTTCCTTTCCCAAGGCCCAACTATGGTCTTAGTTCTAACACTCTCTTTTGCCTTCAGTCCTCTACACATGCTCTTCCTACAGCTGTAATAAATCTTCCTTCTTATCCCTCCGTTCTCTTGATTTACTCCTAAATAGCTTTCTGTTCTCAGTTTAGAAACTGCTTCTTTTGCTTAGAAACCCCAAACTGGTTAAATGTCAATAATATGTGATCTCATAGTATATTTCTTATAGAACTGAGAATAAGCAAGAGTCTTAGCTTTTTTATTTTAAATTTTCCGCTCATTTTTGTGGTTTATTCTGCCATTTATTCTTAGCATTTTCTTTCATTATTTTTGAAATATTGCATTTTTAATTATTTTTTTCTTGCAAGTGTGCTATACATCCCCTGTGCAAATTTTGGAAAATTATTAAAAATAAAATAACTCAGTTGTATCAAAATTTTCTAGACTCAAAAATGACTTGTGCTCAACATGCATAAGCGTAGATATAAAATAGCATAAGTAAATATATTTGTCATTTTAAAATTACAAAATGCATTCCTGTGTATTACCTTATTTATATTTCAGACACTCCAATGAGGTGACTAATATAGGAGTTTAATCTAAATTTAGACACAAGCGTTTTGTGATTTGCATCAGCCATTATATTGATTTATAGGAATTTTTACTAATCTCTATAAGTGTCCCTTGCATTCCCACCCAAAACTGCTCATTCAAGAGTAATATGAGTTTGATCAGTCTGTAGATAAGGATTTTATTCCAATTTTACGTATCAGGACATTATGATGTAGAGAAATTCAATTGTATAGCTAATAAAGAATCAATAATACAACTCTAGTTTTCATATTCAGATTCCTGAGTTATTTACACTAATTGCTAAGTAACATAATAAATAGATAGCATTTAGTACCCTGCCTGGAATATAGCAAGTGTTCCTTTACTATCAGCAATTATCATGACTTTCCTTATTTTAAAACATAAAAAAGGGGGCACCTGAGTGGCTCAGTTGGTGAAGTGTCCAACTCAGCTCAGGTCATGATCTCACAGTTTTTTGGTTGGAGCCCTGCATCAGGCTCTGTGACGACAGCTCAGAACCTTCAACCTGCTTTGGGTTCTGTGTCTCTTTCACTCTCTGCTCCCTCCCCACTTGTAATTTATCTCTTTCTGTCTTTCAAAAATAAATAAATGTAAATTTTTTTTAAAAAAATGTAAAAAAGACTTTGTACTATTTTTGAAACTTCTCTTTAAGTTTGGCATTCTATAAAAAAAAACTGTATTTTTGTAGATACCAACCAAAATATTTATAAACAAAAAGATAAGTAAAATATTATAATGCTTGGATTTGCTTTAAAATACTCCAGAAAAATAACACAACACCACCAAGTGAAGAGGGTTAGATAAAACAACCAAAGGTGCCATGTGAATACACATTGAGCTGGGAAATGATTGCTTAGAAGTCCATTATACTTTCTCCTTACTATGTATATGTTTGAACTTTAGCAAAATAAAAACTTAAAATTAAATATACATGTATATGCTAGAACCACCTATATTAATCTTCAAAGTACAAAATAAAGATATATGTGCTAACATTAATAAAAAGGAAGAATGGGGTATTATAAAAGTATTTTCATGTAAATGCATCAAATATCTGTGATACAACTACTACAAACCAGTAAGATAGGTTCTCTCCTGAGAGAAGAACTGAGTGGTTTGGGACCTGGCATGAGTGAGGGACTATTTACTGTACCAAATAAAATATTAGGAATCATGTAGATGTGTTGCCTATTCAAAAAACATTAAAGATGAATAGTTTCTGATAAAATAAGTGTAGGAAATTCTTTGAAGTGTTCACAAAAGTCTGTTTCTTAAGGTAATAGAGATATTGAACTTAAATAGAAGACTTAGGTATAAAGTCATTTATTGGGCAGAAAGCCATCTTTATCTTAAGCAATGTATAATGCGAAGACAAAAACTAAACACTTGCTAATTTATTCAATAGTATTTTTTTGTTTGTAGACTATATTATAGGTATAAGGTGTTAATTAATTGCTGTATCTGACCACATATGTCTCATAAACTAGTGGGGCAAATATATTTAATAAAAACAAAATCAAATTCATAATTATTATTAATACTACATTAAAATGAGATTCTAAGAGCAAATATAATAAAGGGAGAGGGCTAATGAAGATCCAAGGAAATTACATTTGGTTTCATAAAAATTAGGCAAAGAAAGAGGAAAAGAATATTCAATAACTAATGAAAGGGACACATTTAGCATGTCAGATTAAAAGCAAATGATGCTGGATTTTGTAAATCATAGATTATCTATGTTTTCTTAAATTCAGAAGAAATTCTTAAAAGAGTTTTGGAAGCCAACTAATATTTACAGATACACATTAAAACTTTGTTCCCAAGTGGTAAGATGGGAAGTCCAGCCCTGTTTAAGATGTATTAAAGGCCATAATCTAAGTGATATATTAGAGTGAAAGGAGTGAGAAGAAGTATATTTGAAATATATTTGTAGGTAGAATCAGTAGTGATGATTGACACAGTGTTAAAAAAAAGAAAAGAGTTGGCTATGCTAGTGACTGTTTTGTGGCATGGGCAATTACCCAATTGGATAAAGGAAGCCTACCCGAAAGAAGTTGGCTCTTATTAGATAGAGGGAAGACAAGAAGAGAAACAGATTGGGGCAAGAGGACAGCCCAAATTATAACTAACTTTGGAGACTGTTGTCATCAATTTGAGTGTTTTGGTATTAGAAAAGAAGCCTATGCTTAACACCAGGAATAAATCCAAAAGCAAAGAATGTTCCTACTCTTTTTTTCTCTCCTGCAGGCGCAGTAGATCTTCGTTTCATTACTGTCTGGCACGGACCTCTTGCTTCATTTAGAATTATCTGATATGAAAATGAGCTCAGTGCACAGAAGGAGAGATTCAGACTAGGAAAATTGCCTCCCATATGGCAGGGTAGTGAATACTGTTAAGGAAAAAATGAGGAATATTATCACCTTTATCAGAAAATGACACACAAAATGTCTCAAATTCCCAACGTCAATTAACCTGTTTGTTCAATGTCATTAGCAATTATAATTTACTAAGCAATTCTCATTGTTCATTTGGAACATTTCTTTATTTAGCCTTTTAGAAGTCAATTTTGAATTGGCATGTCACTTTGCCCCAGTAGATACCATGGAAACTGGATAGGCAGGCTAAAAGAAGATTATTTTAAAATTACCTCTAAACATAATTCTCTTTTATAAAAGTGTATATATATAAATATATATGTATATACATATATATATATTTCTCCTTTAAACTGACACAAAACTGCTGACTGTTTTCTAAATTATTTTGTAAAATGGCATTTTCATTTCAAATGACTTTAACACTTAAATAAGGTCACATCAAAAATTTGTGGTAATGATTTAGCTTTAATATTTAAATTGGTTCTAGCTTCAGATCAAGTTTTGACTTATTTTTAACTTTTTAAATGACAAAAACTTTAACTTATTATCATACTTCTTTATCCTCAGATACTCTGTGCTAAAAACCATTCAACTAAGGAAAAGATTGAGAAGTTCCAGTGTCACTGAGTCCTGAGCTAAACTTCAGGACTTTATTGTTAGAGTTTTAATTTCTCAGCCCTCCAGAAATGGACTGTATCAGATGGACTGAGTTGAAAGTTTCATGTTCAGAGACAATCTCTGTTACTCATGATAGCTATGGTGAGAACTCCGCCACTATCTATACAGAGATATGATCGGCTTTTATTTATTCATTTTAAACTTTATCATCTATCTATCTATCTATCTATCTATCTATCTATCTATCATCATCATCTTGAGAGAATGAGAGGAAGAGAGAGAGAGAGAGAGCAAGCATATGTGCATGTAGGAGAGAGAGAGGAAGAGAAAGGGAGAGAGAGAATCCCAAGCAGACTTCACACTTAGTGCAGAACCCAACGTAGAGCTCCATCTCAGGAAGTGTGAGATCATGACTTAAGCTGAAATCACTGACTGAGCCATATAGGCACCTCTGGTCTGCTTTTATAAATGCTGGAGTTAGCTGTTATTAAGCTTATTATTAATAAGCTGTTATTAAGCTTATTATTAATAAATACTTGTATAAATTCTGAAAGGAAATTATTCTTCAGCATTGGTGAAAGTATATCTTATGAATGATCACAAATGAGCTGTTGTAGATCAAAATTATGCCAGCCAATTTAATAATTCTCAAATTGTTCTGTGATTTTCATGTGTTTCTAAGTGTGTGTGTGTGTTACAAATGAAAACTAATTTTAATCTGGAATCTGTATGGTATGATATGCATGTCTCTTTTTCTTTTAGAGGATAGAAATAGTAGATATCAAGGCCAAGTATTCCTGGCCAATTGCATGAGATACTAAAACAATGAAATGTATTATTAATATAGGTTAATCTTTTACTCTCTGGTACTCTTGGCTAATACCTGGTAATCTTGTGTCTTACCTTAGATATCTCTTATTTTAAGAAGATATCCCTAAACACACACACATGTGCTCATGCTCGCGCATTAAAAGTTATACACTTTCATGAGTACAGCTATTACAGAACTTACTATTATATATTATAATGACCTGTTTTATTTTTTTACTCTTTCTTCCTCATTAAAACCATTATAAAATTGAAAGCAAGAAACATATCTTCTTTACATTCAAAACATGGCACAATGCTATGGGTACACCAAAGTGTATTCTATATTTTCCTTCCTGGACACACAAAAGATTATAGCTCTCATGTTTTAAAATGCAACCAATTGATTATTTCCAGGCAAAGATAACAAAGTGTTATTTTTTCACTTATGGACTGGATCAGCAAATATCCCCCACCCACCTTCTCTGAAACAACCACCATAAGAGACATGTGTTAAGATAACAGAACATTCAGTAATCTAGGTTTCTAAGTAAACATGTAGAATGAGGTATATATTACTTTTGTTTGCTAGCCACTGATATTTTGGTGTTAATTTGTTTACCACAGTTCATTTGTACCTATCGTGAGTAATACAGTGTCCTAAGAGCCTAGAAAAATGTGTGGCTTACGATATGTTAAAAAATGAATTGCATGAAAAAATGAACATCTGTATCCCCCTAAGCTGAAATTCCAAATGTCACTAACTTTGAAGATACTCATGTTGCAATGGTCCCATGGATGAAAGTAACCATCTGTTTCATTCTTCATAACTTATTACACACGGTGCTTACTAATGTCAAGAACCTTGAAGGATCTGAGATGTTACCCTGCTGAAAAGCTAATAACTTAAGCTGCTACAGTTTCATGAATGCTGGCAGAAGATATGAGATTTCTGGTTCAGAGATGAATGACTTGTTAATCACAGCAGCAAGCGGCATGTATTTCATGTTTGTTTTGATTCTACTTACCCCTCATTCCCATGGAGTGATACAGAGTGACTTAGTGGATGTTGTGCAAGCAGTGAATTGCATTACTTGGAGCTAAGAATAACCTAACCTTTTAAAATGGCTACAAGAAAATCTGTTTGGAGGTTGGTTGCTCTAGTCAGCAAACAAATCTCTTTTGCTTTAGAGGAAGACACTGTATTTGTCTTCTAAACATGTGTGATACGGAAGCATCCTTGAAAATATAGATTGGAATAAGAGTTATCAAAATGTCTCTGCTTGGAAGACACAGAAACACAAGAGAGCCATAGAAATTTGTCTGCCAGCAATTAAGAATACAGAGACTTAATGAATTCATCTTTTCTAGGGATGGTAGACTATGTCTTGCCATTGAAACATATTTCACATTCTTATTTACTTATTCAACAATTATTTATTGAGACTTTTTCATTTTAACAGTAGAGGGTCTGGTGTTTAACAGAAGTATTACTACTCAAAGTATATATTACTTTCATAGATGATATCCATAGGAGAAATTTTAAGAATTCCAAATATGTCCAGATTGAAGATGGGAAAAGATATGATTCAGAAAGTGATTAAATGAACAATAAAAATAACAATACATAATGTTTTTGACACTTTTTTATATTCCAAAGGGACTTTAATAGATTGTGTCTTTCATAAGCTATAGTTTAATGATAAATATACTGTTATTATCGATATATTATTTGTGATGGGTTTAGTAGTAATACTTAGAATTAATATGAGTAAGGCAGGGTCAGCAAGAATACGCTGGATCCTGTCTTTAATAAAATTTTGATATTTTGTTCTTACTGGATTCTTGTTGGCACTATTCTATCAGATGTCAAAGAACACTAACATTTTTTGGTTGAACTTATAATTATTTATTTGGATTCTAATAGAGGAGGTGTTTGATGAACAATATTTATCTAGTTTATCCCAAACTTGGATATATATAGTAATCTTCATAATTTGGTATTATGAATGACCCATGAAGTAAAACATGTATTTGAGAATACTTACTGTGTTTAAATTTTTACTAAATAGTAAATTTTCAATGAACCTTATGTTGGCATACACATGTAAAATTGTTTTTATTTTCTAAACAAGAATACCCAGGGATATTCTCTCACTGAATAAGAATTTTCTGCAGAAAGAAAGCAGGCAAGTGGCTTAGAAAAGCTATCTAGCAGGCAATATGATTATGCTGGTACTCAGGATTTATTGGATGTTTAATTCTATGCCTTTATTAAGGCAATACCTTAGAAAGTTTTCTTAAGTATTCAAGAGATGTAAGATCCCTACTGCTTTCAAAGTGTAACAAGAGGACCTCACTCACCAAGATTTAGGGAAACATTTCTTTCTAATAGCAATTGATGCCTACATTTGGAGAGTTAATATTATATTTATACAGTGTCTGATTCTATGAGGAAAGGAAATGAAAGAGTCTTGGAGAAAGTTTCATGCCAAATGTTCTCTACTTTGAAGACTACTCAGTTTTTAAATAACTTTTTCCTTCTCTAATCCAGTTCTTAGTCAGTCCAATAAAGCTTGGGGACAGGAGCAGAAAGATGGAGCAGGAGAAAGGGAATGGGGAGATGCTGAAGAATAGTAGGGATCAGTATAAAGGCAAGTATAAGCAGAGACTAGGAGAGCAGAAATAATTGTGATGTCTCTTATTTCATTTATAATCTTATTTGAGTACTCTCTCTTTTTCTTAGGAAGTCTTTGTTTCATTGATCTATTTTATTGTTTTTCTGTTGTCTGTTTTACTTATTTGTGACTTTGCCTTTATTTTCTCCTTTCTGCTAACTTTAGGCTTAGTTGTTTCTTTTTCTAGTTTCTTGAGATGTAAAATTAGAGTGGTCATTTAAGATCTTTAATTTAGTGCTATAATCTTTCCTTTTAGAGTTCTTTGCTGCATCTCATAAGTTTTCATATGTTACCTTTCCATTTTCACTCTTTCAAGATATATTTTCTAAATTTTTATTTTAGAGAGAGCTCATGTGATCAGGCTAGAGGGCAGAGGAAGAGAGAGAGAGGATCTTAAACAGGGATCAGATCCACAACCCTGGGATTCTGAACCTGAGTTGAAATAAAAGGCCACCCTGGTGCCCGTCAAGATAAATTTTGATGTCCAGTGTGATTTCTTCCTTGACTCATTGGTTGTTCATAGATGTGTTGTTCAATTTCCACACATTTGTGAATTTTCCAGATTTCCTTCTGTTATTGATTTCTAGTTTTTATCACAGTGATCAGAAAAGATATTTGATATGATTTGTATCTAATGTTCATAAATCATAAGAGTTAATATTGTTAAAATATCCATACTACCCAAAGCTACCTATAAATTAAATGCAATCCATATCAAAATCTCAATGATATTTTGCACAGAAATAGAAAAAAAATCTAATATTTATATGAAACCACAAAAGACTCTAAATGGCCAAAGCAATGAGAAAGAATAGAGTCATCACCCTTCCTGATTTCAAACTATACTACAAAGCTATAATAATCAGATCAGTATGATACTCTCATAAAAACAGACATATAGACAAATGAGACAGAATAGAGAGCCCAGAAATAAACCCACATATCACCTAATACTTGACAAAGGGCATAAGAAAGCTTAATGGGAAAAGGATAGTCTCTTTAATAATCATGTATATATGATTAAAAATGGTCAGAATATCTGAATCAATTTTTTTCCAATGAAGATGAACAAATGACCAACAAGTACATGAAAATATTCTCAACATCATTAATCATCAGGAAAATGCAAATCAAAACCATGGTATATTACCTTACATCTGTTAGAATGAAATTATCAAAATGTGAGAAATAACAAATGGTGGAGGATGTGGAGTAAAGGGAACACTTATACATTGTTTGTAGGAATGTAAATTGGTATCACCACTAAGGAAAACAGTGTAGAGGTTCTTCAAGAAATTCAAAATGAAACTACCATATGATCTAATAATCCCATTTTTGGATATATAGCCAAAGGAAATGAAATCAGAACCTAAAAGAGATACCTTCATTCCCATGGCCACTACAGCATTTTTGACATTAAGTAAGACATGGAAACAATCAAATATCCATTGTTGGTTCAGTGGATAAAAATAATGTGATTATATATGTATATCACATATACATACACTTATCCAGAAATAATATACATATGAAATAATATATATATCTATATATAGTGTACATACCTTTACATAGACATTTATATATATGTATATATACACACACACATTATTCAGCTTATAAGAGGAGGAATATCCTGCCATTTTTGACAACATGGTTGGACCTTGTGGCATCATACTTAGTGAAATAAGTCATATATAGAAGACAAATACTGTATGATCTCACTTATATGTTGAAGCTGAAAAATGCATAGAAACACAGAATGGAACAGTGGTCACCGGCAGTGAGGGAATTAAAAAAAATGTGGATATGTTGGCCAAAAGGTGCAAACATCCTGTTATATGAGGAATAAATTCCAGGGACCTAATCTACAGCATAGTAACTATACTTAACAAAACCGATATTATTGTGTACCTTAAAGTTGCTTAAGAGTTTATTGTAAGTGTTCTCATCATAACAAAATGGTAACCATGTGACATAACAAAATGGTAACTGTGTGACATGAAGAGTATGTTAATTATTTTATTATAATAATCTGTATTAATGTATCTAATCATCACATTGTACACCTTAAACTTACAAAATGCTGTATATCAATTATATCGGTAAAATGGAAGGACAAATATGAAAAATAAAGAGAGAGCAGCCCACTACTCACATTTCAACTTGAAGTGATCCAATATGGAAAACATATAAATCTGAGATATAGTCAGCTGGGCTAATAATCCTTGCAGAACAGCTGCATCTATGGTGAATTTGCCTTTGGGGAAAAATACAGTAATTTGATGAAAGTTCATTTAGAGAACCATTTCAGAAACTTTGATTTGACAAATTTGTTTTGAGTAAAATGGTCATTTGCTGATTTTTGCTAATTGGCCTCTCCTAGAACAACATCAGAGTGTTGTTTGGTCAGGATTTAGCTTTGGTGGCCTCTCAATAGTGTTTGGTTGATTCTGTTTGTAGAGAAAGGGTATACAAAATAAAGTTACTACAGTATATCAGGAGGGAAAAGAACAGAAATAAATATTAGAGCAGTTTTCCAAAAAATTATTACTTTTAAAATGTCAGTGTAAGTTTCAGCAGAGTAGCTAGGAGTAGGCCTAGATAGATCAGTAAATGGTCTCTCTAATCAGAAAAAAAAAAACAAGCTTTTTGAATCTGTAGAAAGATTAAAATAAAAAATGTATAGCTAGAATTGTTTAAATTATAGAGCTAAATGTTTTGTTTGTATATTTCTCTGAATGAGAAAACAGTAAATTATTTTCATATTCTTACTTACATCACTATAATTCTGAGAATCAAACTAAAATGCATATTGGAAGCAACTGAAGTTGAATTTTATACATGAGAATTTTCTTAACATACTATGTTTTTATTTTTACGGTTTTAATGCTGGTGATATTTTGTGTTTCTTTATCTTTTTTCTCATTTCTTTGGATATACTGAAATTTTATTATTAGCCATACTTAATTTAGTTTCTATATTCATGTGTTCCTTTATATACATTTTTTTGAGAGAGAGAGAGAGAAAGAACATAAATGGGGGAGGGGGTAGGAGAGAGAGAGAGAATGAATGAATGAATGAATGAATGATTGAATGAATTGAGTCTGATGTGGTGTTCAATTTCATGACCCTGAGATTATGACTTGAGCTGAAATCAAGAGTGAATGCTCAACTAACTGAGCCACCCAGATTCCCCCTGGAACAGTATGATTTAGTATTGGATTGATAAAATTCAAATTTTGCTTGTGATGAATGAGGAAGTCTTATTGTGGTGTCGTCTGTGTATTTTGTTATGTTTGTTTTTTCAATGTAAAAATATCAAACATAATGTATATTGATCACACAGCTTTACTGATACAAAACATGGACATCATCAAAAGATACATACAGGATAAATCACATTGACAATAAGTCAATTTGAGAATAATTAAGACTTAATCTGGTGTCCTACCGTTTGTGACTGTTTCATTCATTTTTTTTCTTTAAATTTTTTAATGTCTTTATTTTGAGAGACAGAAAGCGAGCATGGGAGGGGGAGAGAGAAAGAGGGAGACACAGAATCTGAAGCAGGCTCCAGGCTCTGAGCTGTCAGCGGAGAGCCCGATGCCAGGCTCGAACCCACAGACTGTGAGATCATGACCTGAGCCGAAGTTGAACACTTAACCGACTGAGCCACCTAGGTGCCCCATGTGACTGTTTCTTTTAGTGTTTAGCGAGGTTTTTTTCAGTAAATTGCATAATTTATTTTTATTATCAAGTTTTCATTTAAATTCCAGTTAATATGCAGTGTAATATTAGATTTAGGTGTAGAATTCAGTAATTCATCACTTACATACAATACCCAGTCCTTAGCACAAATATTTTCCTTAATACTCATCACCCATTTATCCCCTCATCTACCACCTCTCCAGCGACCATTAGTTTGTTCTCTATAGTTAAGAGTCTGTTTTATGTTTTCCATTCTCTCTTCTGCACTCATGTACTTCTATTTATTTCTTAAATTCCATGTATGGTATTTGTCTTTCTCTGACTGACTTCCTTCACTTAGCATAATATCCTCTAGTTCCATCCACATCATTGCAAAATGTCAAGATTTTCTTCTTTTGTTTATGTCTGGGTAATATTTCATATCTATTCATCAGTCAGTGGATATTTGGGCTTTCTCTATTATTTGGCTATTATTGTTAATGTTGCTATCAATATTGGGGCACATATGCCACTTTGAATCAGTACTTTTGTATTTTTTGGGTAAATACCTGTTAGTGAATGCTGGATCATAGGGTACTTCTGTTTTTAACTTTTTGAAGAAACTCCATACTATTTTCCAGAGTGGCTATGCCAGTTTTCATTTCCATCAACAGTGTAAGAGGGTTCATTTTTCTCTGTATCAGTTCCTTTTATATAAGTGATTTCCATATGATTTTAAGTCTGTAGTTTGACTTCACATCAGTGTCTCAATGAAGTGTCCGGGGAATGTGATGCTCTTCCTAAAATAGTATGCTTTTGATTTCCTTACATATTCTTTATTTTTTCTTTCCAGAGAATAATATTTAGTATAAACTTTATTAAAAGGAGGATTGACTTTATTCATCTCAAAACCTTAGCAAACTCATATTATCTGGGTATATGGTATTATATACACCAGTGTCAAAACATTATTTTTTTTCTCTTCTGTATCTTCTTCACTTTGTTTTCTTTTGTTTTGTTTTTTTCTTTTACAATAAAATGGCATAATGTAGAAGACAAAATCCGTGGATCCATGTATGGACTTAAAAGCATGAATTAATCTCTAAAATTGTACACATATTTCTGTGGATGCATACAAGTATAAGAACATTTTCCTTCCTTGGGAAGGATCCCATGGCTTTTACTAGTTCTCTAGGAGGATATGATGGGAAGACACTTTAAAAACCTATAAAATTATTTCTGAAGGATTTAAATTATTTACCACTTGGCAGACAAGCTAAGTCATCTAAAATTTTGTGGAAGAGTGGGCTTTTCATGTTTTCCCATTTTTGAGGGGCTTGCTTTCCCTGTCTTTCTGTCTTTCTTTCTTTTCTTCTGTCTTTCTTGTCATAGTAACACAAATATTCTTAAGACACATACATTTCTACTTCTTAAGGTATATACATTTTTATTGAGAAAATATGATCCATAGCTAAATTTCCAATTAAATTTAAAATAAATCTTAAATTTGATCTTTCAAGTAAAGTATTTGTTTTATATATTTTTAAAATTTTGAATTTGATAAATGTGTTACTAGATTATTAATGTAAAATTATAGTAAAAATATTACAAAAATACAATGATCAGTATTTTGGAAAAATTATAGGCAAAGGAGAACAATTTAATTATATATGTTTATGTGAGAACAGAGCACTCTCAAATCAAGTACATCTTACCAAAGGCATTTATGATTTCCTCTTTAACTTAATTGACATTGAAACTGATAAACTTTAAGCACCTACTTGGCTTGGTATCTCCAACTATAGAGAACAGAGGTCTTCTCTGTGTACACTGGACTCCAAATAGATGTTTATATTTCAAATAGAATGACAATAGATCAAAAAATCTAAGACAAAAAGGTATAATATAAAAACTTCAGATGCCACATAGTCCAAGCTTTAGAAAGGCTTTTCAACAGATAACCTGTCCGAAACAGGAACAAAATGCATCTTCATTGTTTGTAATTTTTGACAGTAATTTAAATGCACTATAGTAGGCTACAACAATTATATATAAACAATGCACATTTTCGGTTCACAATCCTCATTGTGCTTGATACTATGAAATCTATAAAATGATATTTTCTGTGAACTTCTGTGTTAGAAGTTAGTTTAGTCTATAAATAAAAAGAAATTATCATGCTTATTAGGGACATACATATTTAATAAGTTATTTTGAAATGCAAACATCTTCTATTGTTTATAATATGTTTCAGGTCTTATATTGTTAATTGTTAGATATGACATTTTGTAGAATTATGGACAAGGAGAACCACCATTTGTTCACTTTGGGCTTGACTCTCTCCACTCTGATACTGGGAATAGAAACTAAAGAATTCTAGGAGCCACTGGAGGAGAGAAAGTTCTGAATGCGGATGTCATCCTGCATTTCAATGCACATTCTCCTTATTTTTGGATGATAATATAGCTTTTGCCAACTTACATTCATTTAACAATCCATGTTGCCTCAGATTGTGTTAATTTAATATGCTAGACAAAACAGCAAGTTAAAAATAGAAATATAATGTAAATAAGAAAATATCAAAATTTATTTTAGGTAGAAGAATTCCCCACTTAATTAGATCAATAGGTGATCAAGACTATTATATTACTTTAAGTTTCTGTTATTGAAATTTTTTAAAAAAAGAAGAAAACTGTATTTGAAAATTTTTAAAGAAATAACATGACTGATACTTGATTATTTGGTTAAGGATATTTTGTAAATATTTTATTATATGTATAAACTATAATTAATTCAATGAACAGTGGAAATTATATATATATGCATATATATATACACACGCACATACATACATACATATATATGGTAGATTTGAATAGAAAATAATTACAATCCAGTTACTAGATGGATAATAGGGCAAATAAAGTATAAGGTATATATAAAAGTATCTTCAAAAATACTAATGTATTATAACCAATTTTATTGCTTAATGAATAATAGAAATGAAATTATAGAAACATATTTATGATTTTCAAAGAGTACTAGTCATTATAACCCCCAAAATAAAATAAGTATCCATGAGCCTCATGAGCTTCATATCCTGATACTCATTTAGAATGATTAAATGTATAGGTAACTTGTGAGTAAAGGACTAGTTTTCCTTACAGAACCTTTCCAATAAAGGAATGTCCAACTAAGAAGAGAAATAGATAAACATTGTAAAACTAATGTAATAATTAGTATAGGGAAGATCCACTGATGAATGTTAAAATTAGTGGGCAAAAACTTAAAGATGATATCCGCATAATCTAAAGTATCCCCTCTCAAATATTTATGAATTACTATGGTGGTCTTATAACAGATGTCCAAATATTCTTTCATTTCCCTCACCAGGAGGCTGAGCTCAATTCTTTTCTTCTAGAGGGTGGTTTCGATATAACCCATTGCCTCTAATGAAAAGGGTATGGAAAGGGGAAAATAGTAAATTTCCAGTTCAGTAGCTTGGTGGACACTGTTTTAATTAGGTGATCAAGATGAACATCATTTGCAATAAGATGTATTAGTATCATGTATGCCTAGATATGATGTCATGAGAAAGGTATATCATATCACTGGTATTTTTTCCCAAATCCATAATCCCCATGTAATCACAAAAAGTATCACAGAAACTCAATTTGAGATCCATTCTAAAATATACCTGATCAGTATTCTTCAACAGTGTCCTGGTCTTGGGGCACCTAGGTGACTCATTCAGTTAAGCATCCCACTCTTGATTTTGGTGCAGGTTATGATTTCAGGATCATGAGTTCAAGCCCAGCATCAGACTTTGCACTCAGAGTGTGGAGCCTACTTTGGATCCTCTGTCTCCCTCTTTCTGCCCCTACCCTGCTCTCTCTCTTTTTCCTCTCTCTCTCAAAAATAAATAAACACTAAAGAAAAAAAAAAAAGTGACCTGGTTGTGAAATGCAAGAAAAGATTAAGTATCTTTCACAGATTGAAGAAAATAAGGAGACATGATGACTAAATGCAATATGGGCTCCTAGATTGAACACTCAAGAAGAAACTATGTAGAATAAATAGATTCTGAAGATCTGTTAGTACAGTGTCTATAGCTAACAGTACTCTATCATCACATACTAAAAATTTGCCAAGAGGCTAGATCTTATGCTGTGTTCTATCATGCACTCAAAAAATACATACATGCACACATAAAAAAAACAATAAAAATAGTAAAGGGTTGGCAAGTAGCTTTGGGAGATGGTAAATATGTCTATGGACTTGATGGTGGTGATGGTTTCATGGATGTATATTATCCCCAAATCATTAAATTGCATATATTATGACTACATACAACCTTTTACATATTAACCATACCTCAATGAAGTGATCTGTTAAAAAAAAAAATGGGATAGTCTAGGGACGTCTGGGTGATTTAGTCAGTTAAGCATCCGACTTCGGCTCAGGTCATGATCTCATGGTTCATGGGTTTGAGCCCTGTGTTGGGCTCTGTGCAGATTCTGTATCTCCCTCTCTCTCTGACCCTCCCCTGTTCATTCTCTCTCTCTCTCTCTCTCTCTCAGAAATAAAACATTTTAAAAAATGGGACAGTATTAATAAAGTATGTAGTTTAGTTGACAGGATTGTGACAATATTAATTTCTTCATTTTACTTGTTATACCATGGTTATGTAAGATTTTAGCACTAGGGGAAACCGAGTGTAGGTTATTTGAAACTGTGTTACCTTTTCTGGTCTTCTAGAAGTTTAACATTATTTCAAAATAAATATTGTCAGAATTAGTGCTATTTTAAATCTGACATGACCTCTGTGGCTTTACTGATACCCTTATCTCACCTCATACCTGGAAAACATACCCTTCCAAAATGTTCCTATATCCTATATGCTTTCCCCTGTCATAGTGCTTGTAATAATTATCTTAGGCAGTTTCTGAATCCTGAAGAAACCCAGTATATAATGAATTTTTATATATGCATATCTAAAATCCATTATTAACTATTTAAAAAGAGATCATATTAGGTTTATCACACTATATGGCACACTCAGTATAAAATCTTTTATTTTGCTTGAGTGTATGAAAAAACTATCAAAATCAAAATGACTTAATTAGATTATTAACTTAAATTCATTTTTCATACATTTATTTCATATACAAAACAATTTGGGAAAGTTTTTCTTTGTAATTTAGTAAAATAAGATCTTTGATTTTCATAGTATCCAATAATTTTATTAAATATGTATAATATGTTCTATATTAAAAAATTGCATCTTAAACTTGTTACTATTTCAACTGTGTATTAAATTTTTATACATGTACTTTTTTTCCCTCGATTTCAAGAAAACTAATCAAAGCCTTTCAATATAAATCCTTAATCCTCTAGGCACTTTTAACAACTCATTATATTGTTACATGGAAGTAATACAGCCATTTTAATTATTTCTAAACCTACTGAGTACTATTACAATTATTTTTAAATAAGCCACATGACAGTGTACCAATTGTCCTGAGAAATGCAGGTTCATTAATTTGAGTGAATGAAGTTGTTTAATAATGGACTCATTCCTGCCTCATAGGGAATCTCAGGAAGTAGATATAGAAGTTACTAATAGATTCTAGTAGTATTCATAAAAAATATATATGTAATTATACCAAAATATTAAAGTTTCATTTTACAAATATTAAATTATAAACTTCATTACTATCTATATTCTCTGGGCTCTTGATTTATATGTTTTTAAGTACAAATATTTTCAAATAATTTTGCCATCATTTTTCAGATTTTTCTGTTTTCATCATGTATTAAGTTGTGTTATTTAAATACATGATTTATATTATATATCTTGTTTATTTATAATAGATGTGAACTTTTACATAAAGAATCAAGTTAATGAAAAGGAAATAGTTTATTTTAATTTATAGGAAATATAGAAAAGATGATTTATTAGAAGGGAGATGATAGTAATTTTCCAGTACTTCTAAAAGATGATATAAGATTGGTGATGACATTGATACTGACACTGCTGGTCATGAAGAACATAATAATAACATGTGCACTTTGTCCAATACCCCATTTTGGGTAATAATTTTTACCCTAGATAACACTGATGCTGTCTGTCTACACAGTATGTATACAGTATTTGCTGTGGAACCATGGGTTGGCCAGAGATAAACCTTTCTGGCTTTTTAAATTATTTTTGGACTTAATGACATTTTTGATTATGCTAATTGTATATATTATAAATAAGCAAATGTAAAGTAAACTTGTTAAAAAGTGGTTTTGGATGAGGGATACAAATCTGAATGGTGGAATTTGTTGTTAAGGCTGAGTTTGGAACTGACTTATATCATCCTATGGCAGGGATATTCATTCAATATCTTCATGCTGGAGATAATTATCTGTATGACAAAGACCCCAAAGATTATAACAACTGGAGAATGTCATGAACTTAAGGTTTTTGATTAACAGAGCTAGTGACTATCTTACTATGTTTAGGACTTTACTTTCTTATTAATGATAGAAAATGTTAAATATCTATTTTATATGAGGAACTACCTAAGAACTTTTGCATATTTTATCAATTGTTTGGGGAATATATTTTATCTTATTGAAATACTCATGGCCTAGTAAAGCTATATGTTAAATATTGTGTCCCATACAGGGTTATATTTTCTAAGTTATCAAGACTTTTTTGTATCTTTGGAAGTAGTTGCTTGGTCATATATCCTTACAAAGTATATCCAATAAACTTTCCAGATAATATAATCATGGAATTTAATACTTAATTCCCTTAGCAAGCTTCCCTAGTACATTTGCTGCTTAGGCTGTCCCAGAATGTAGCAACTTAAATATATACATATATTTTTTTACCTTAAAGCATAAAGTTTAGCAAATATATATATATATTTAGCAACTTAAATATATATATTTAACTTTAAAGCATAAGAATACTAATAAAAATTTTAATAAATGTGATAAATAATCTCTGTATAGAGAGAGCAAAAGTAAAGATTACGACAGGTGTTTGCTAGAAATCAAGGAATTAAAAAAAAGAGTAGGTAGTAAAGATCTTGTAAGAGCAAGATCATAAATTCTGATCCATCATTTCCTTATAATATATTATGATCAATTTCTCTGACACAACAGTCTTCTATAATTCTGTTTCCATCTCTCATTCTCAGGAGCAAAGCTTAAGAGAAATGCAGAGGAGAGGAGAGTAAGTTTAATAACCCTTTATCTGATTAGTGAGATGAGGCAGCATGATTCAATGGGAAGAGCACAAGCATTGGAATTAGATATACCTGTCTATGAATCCTAAATCAAGCCACACTTCCTTAAACAAAATTCTTCATTGTAAGCTTCCAAATGGTATTGCAAACCAGTCTCATCATGCAAACATGCATACATACATTGAGAGCAAATTTATGGAAAGATCCCTGTAGTATGTCAAAGAAATAGAAAATTTTGATCAGTAAAGATTCAAGACATGAGGCAGATGGAATTTGTGAATATTTATGCATGTGGCATTTATCTGTCTTAGGTCTTCTTTAGGTGTCTCTCAAATTGTTAAACCAGAGAACATGATTAATTCTACTTATATTTATACTTTTCTATTATTTATGTATAGTTAGATGGTTGTAATGCAGAAGTGGTTTCTAGTGTCATAACAGGAAGGACTTCTTTAATTTAATTTTTATTTTTTAAGCAGATTAGTGTTTTGTTGAAGCCAATGAATACAGAAAATGGTCTAGAGAATCATAAACAAATCTAAAAGAGAAGGAAAGGGAGAGAGGAGAGAAAAGTTAGTATCTTCAAGTTCTGAATATACTGCATGTTTCAGGAAGTTGATTGTGATAGTCTAAGAGTAGACTGCACTGGCCTGCAAAAGCGGGTTCTTTTACAAAGAACTACATAGTCCATGCACATTCTCTAAAAGAAACCCACTACATTTGACTTATTAGCTGCTCAGGAAGGTCTCTATTCATGCATATAAAGTTCAAATAAGATCCAATTTAACATGGGGTGCCTATTTCAATTGCTTTAGATTATTTTGGTAATGATTACCAATTTGTCCCTGCCTCTTTGTATCCATATCCCGATTACAACATGACTTTGACTCTCTTTTCATTAAGAGAGGAGTCTGATTCTCCACCACTTGAATAGGAATTTGCTTTTGATTTTATTTTTCTAATGGCATATTATACACACCAGGATTTGAAACATTGTTTTGCACTGGTATGTGCCTTCCATTAATGATAGAATCTCTTCTCAAGTCTCAACAAGGAAGGAGAGAGATGTCTTAGTCTTCTCAGATATCCTGGCCCCCAACTCCACCGATATGATTGAGGTACCCTAGCCATTAAGCCTCAGCTGACTTGGATCAGGGTTAAAGTACTACCACAATCTACAGGTCATGAGAAAATAATAAATGTTTGTATTTTAATTGTCTTGATGTTAGGGTATTTTTTTGTAGCATATGTTGACTGATATAGAAATTGGAAGTGGGGTGCTGTATAATAAAACACTTCTGAAAAATTGGAAAAGGTAATTTGTGGATGTTTGACAGCAATGAGGAAACAATAAAAAGCTGAAAAATGGTACAAAATCTGTCAGTAGATGCAGTAGATGGTGGAAAATTAGTGAGGAAATTGCTAGAGCAGGCTAAAAAATGCAGTGTCTCATATTGAGTTATGGTGAAACAATTAGAAAATCATTCCTCTTCATAACATGGAAGATGAAAAATTATCTCTAATGGATTCATGGATCTGACTATGGCTTTTTCTAGGCATAAAACTGAAATTTTCAATTGTCTTCTGTTTGATGCTCATAATAAGACAGAAGAAGAGAGTAATCAACTAAAGAATACAGTTTCCAAGCTACCTTTAGAGAAAATATAGAGCATCCTACTTGGAGAGTAAAACCCTTTTACTTCTTCATTCTTTTGAAAGCAAAATATTCTTAAAGACTCATAAGATAAAGATCAAATCAAGAGAGTGGCTCTAGACCCTTTTTAAAGTATCTCAGAAAGATTTAAAGGGTAGGTTGTAGACCTTCTAAACTACACAAAAGAGTTTTCAAGAATGTTAATTATGGTCATCTCATAGCAGCATGTTATATGGATAGATACATATGTGTGTGTGTATGTGTGTGTGTGTGTGTGTGTGTGTGTGTAGGTATACATGTCATTTAGAGGAAAAAAAGAAAAAGAGAAGAGAAATTATAGAAAGGTAGACAACAGAGCTTTAAAAATGTTTACTTTAAAAGGGAGAAAAGTAAAATGGAAAAAAAGATAATCCCTAAATCTAAGGATAATTCTAGAGCAAGTTAAATACAGGCTGTAATCCAGTTATCTTTTAAAACATAAAAAAAAATTACCCTAAAGCTTAAAAGTTTAATCATCTCAGTTGGTTCACCATTGTGTGGGATATGGATTTAGGAAAGGTTTGACTGGAAGTTTTCACTTAGAGTCTCTCATGCAATTAAAGCCAGATGTTGGCTGTGATAAAAGCTTGACAAGTTTGGACATTAAAGATGGCTCTCACATGTGCTATTTACAGTGGCGTTCAGCTATAAGTTCAGCTGGAACTGTCTACTGAAGCACCTACATATGGCTTGTTCAGCATGGCAATCTCATTGTCATCAGGCATGTTACACAGAGAGTTAATATTCCAAACTAGAGTGTTCCAAAAAAAGTAGGGAGAAAACAAATGAAATTTTATGGCCTATTATCAGTATAAATTACTTCAGCCATCACAATGTGAGTTTCTGTGGTATAGCTTGCACATGTTTAAAAAATCCAGATGAGGGATACTATTTTTGTGTATCCCATGGAATCAATTGACCATATATGTTAGGGGTCTATTCTGGGACTCTATATTGCCCTGGAGGGCATTAATCTAATCTTTACACCAATATCAAACTACCTCATTTAATATATTCTTATTAAAACTAATTTTTCTTAAGATCAGAAAATGTAAAGCATCTGTTATTTTTTTAAATTTTGTTTAATATTTCATTTATTTTTGACAGAGACAGAGAGAAAGAGAGAACAATCAGGGGTGGGGCAGAGAGAGAGAGATGGAGACACAGAATCTGAAGCAAGCTCCAGCCTCTGAGATGTCAGCACAGAACCCCATGCAAGGCTCGAACTCACAAACGATGAGATCATGACCTGAGCAGAAGCTGGATGCTTAACTAACCAAGCCACCCAGGCACCTCTGTTATTATTATTATTTTTTAACAGTTTTGGTATTCTAAATCTTTTGCCTTTCTTTATGAATCAGCTTGTCATTTTCTGAAAAAAAATGTTTTATTTATTTTTGAGAGAGAGAACTAGTGGAGGAGGGGCAGAGAGACAGGAAGACACAGAATCTGTGAAGCAGGCTTCAGGTTCTGAGCTGTCAGCAGAGCCTGACACAGGGGTCCATGACCTGAGCCGGTCAGAAGCTTAACAGACTGAGCCACCCAGGTGCCCCAAGCCTGCTTCCATTTTAATTGAAATTGTGTTGATCAACTTTCAGAGAACTGAATTTTAACAATATTGAATCTCCTAACACAATGAATACAATATCTCTCCATCTATTTAGATCTTAAATTTTGTCTTGGCAATAGTCCATATGTTTCAATGCATAGGTAGTGTATATATTTCAGCAGATATATCCCATACTATTGCATATTTTTGATGCTTTCTAAATATTGTATGATTATCTAATGCTAGCACATAGAAATACAATTGAATTATTATATTGGCCTTGGGGACTGCAACTTTGCTATATTTGCTAAATGTGAATTTATTAGTTTTAATGACTTTTTTGTAGATTCTGTAGACTATTTTAGTATATATTATTTCCAAGAGACAGTTTTACTTCTTCCTTCTAATCTAGAAGTTTTTACTTCTTGTCGTTTACCACTTGTACTAGCTATAACCTCTAGTACAACGTTGACTAGAAGCAGAGAAAGGAGATGTTGACTTGCAAATATTGGAAGCATTATGTCTTATATATCTTATATATCCATTATATGTCTTGTTAATTATTCATGTTGCATAAATGTATACTTATGAAAATAAGGGAATTATAGTCTACTTCTAATTTGCTTTGATTGTTAATAGAAACAGCTCTTGGTGGGGCAACTGGGTGGCTCAGTTGATTAAGCATCTTACTTTGGTTCAGGTCATGATCTTGTGGTTTCTGAGTTTGGGCTATGAGTAGGGTTCTGTGCTGACATTTCAGAGCCTAGAGCCTGCTTTAGATTCTGTTTCCCTCTCTCTCTCTACCCCTCCCCTGCTTGGGCGCTGTCTTTCTCTCAAAAAATAAATAAAAAATTAAAAAAAAACAGTTATTGGATCTTGTCAAGTATTTTTACATGTTTTGATAGTAAGATTTTTGTTTTGTTTTTGTTTTCAGTCTGTTTATAGTGTGAAGTATACTTACTGGATTGCAAATGCTAAACCAATTTTTCATTTCAGAAATGAGCTCCACTTGATTGCAACTTATTATCCCTTTTGTATATTAGATTCAATTTGCTAGAATTTGTTGAAAAGTTAATATCTATGTTTATAATGGATATTACCCTGCAGTTTACTTTTCTTGTAATGTCATTGTCTTGTTTTAGTTTTAAAACCGGTAGTTTTCATCTTATAGAATGAGTGGGTAAGTATTTTCTCTTCTTTACCTATCTGGAAGTGTTTATTTAGAATTAGCATTATTTTATCTTTATATTTGATTATATTTACGCATGAAGCCATCTAGCCCTGGAAGTTTGTTATTTAGCTTCGGTAGTTTTTTATTTTTTAAGGGATTAGTTAATTTCATCTAAGTTGTTTAAATTATTGACATAAAACTACATATGATATATTTTTAGCATCATATACCTTTAGACTATTTAATGAAGCCACCTCTCTTATCTGTACACTTGGTAATCTGTGTGTTCTCCATCTTCTATTGATATAGCTAGAAGTTTTTCAGTTTTATTGTTAAAAACTGGTATTTTTGTTTCATTGATAACAGCCATTCTAACAGGTTGATGATATCTTGTGGTTTTGATTTACATTTCTCTGATAATAATTTAGAATATCTTTCCATGTACATTTTGGCAGTCTGTGTGTCTTTTTTGGAAATATGTCTATTCAGATCTTCTGCTCATTTTTAATTGATGTTTTTGTTTATTTCTATTTGTTTGATTTCCACTTTATTTTATTTTTTTGTTCTGCTTAGGTTAATATTTTCTAAATGTTTCATTATGTTTTGACTCAAACTGTTTCTAATGACAAATCTGCTGTCATTTTTGGGTTTGTTTTGTCATATCTAATGTATTTTATTCATTCTGGGTGCTTTGAATTTTTTTTCTTTTATCACCAGTTTTAAGCAATTTTACAGTTACATGCCATGATGTATTTTTGTTACATTTGTTGTGTTTGGAATCCAGTGAGCTCTTGGATTTGCAGGATTGTGCTTTTCACCAGTGGTTCAAAACTGCAGACATTTTTTCAAATATTTTCCTAACCCCTCATTCCTCTTCTGCTTTTCTGACTCCACTTGTATATATACAGCACTTCTTGAAGTTTTCTTACATCACTGGTACTTTCTTCCATTTTCCCTCAATCTTTTTTTTCTCTTTTCATTTTGAATATTTTTTATCATTACTCTTTCCTGTTGTCCTATCTAATCTGCTAATCCCATCCAATATATTTTTTAATCTTATATATTATAGTTTTATGTCTAGATTTTTAATTTTAGTCTGGTTATATATTTACAATATTCTGTAATCTGCTTAGGCTCAATCTTCCAGCTTTTTAAACATATGGAATAGTTGTGATATTTTAAAATTATTTTTAAATATTTTCACTCCAGGGTTGTATTGTCTTTTTTTCCTCCCATTATGAGTTTTATTAACTTACTCAATGCTTTGAAACTCTTATATGATTTTTAATATGATTTTATTTTCTAAAGATTAAACATAGCATTCTACTGAAGTACATTTTTCTATAGCAGTGACTTCTGAGGATTTTTTCCTCTGTAGGAAATTTATATATTCAATTTCCTTTGATAAGAACATATTTAATCTAATTAAAATATATCGATTATTATTTGAACTATATATTATTATTGTTAGTAACTGTACTTAATTGTAATATTTAATTATGTTGATAAAATTATTGGTAGAAAAATTACATTTAATTCTAAAAAATCCTATCTTGCAAGTAGAATGTTCTGTTTTTACAATAAAATTTGGAGTCAGATAATAAGCAATTTTAGGGAATAAAGCCAATTTCATGACTGAAAATTTGATTTATATCTCCAAAGTCAATAAGAAATAGTAAAGACATGTTAATGTGGTTTTTTTTAGCCATACACCCATAATTGTCACTTTAATCATTAATGATCAGATTGACTAGATCAACCTTCAGTAGATTCTGACTATTTTCATGGATAACATCCAAGAATCTCAGGATCACAATGTATGTATGCCTGTATGTATTTTTGAGAGGGAGAGCAAGAACGCCAGGGGGGAAGAGGTAGAAGGAGAAGAAGAATCTTTAGCAAGTTCCATGCCCAGTGTGGATCTCCATGACTGTGAGATTATGACCTGAGCTGAAATAAGAGTTAGTTGCTTAAACAACTGAGTCACCCAGGAGTTCCCACATGTATTTAAATTTTATATAGACCTATTATTAACCCATATATTGGTTCTCTGCTGAAATACTTTCTATAGATTAACTTCTTTAGAAGAAATAATCACTTATCTCATGTGCCATATTCTTTCATCTTCCTTTTGTTTGTTTTACTTTGCATCACTTAACAGATGAACTACCTAATTCCCTTGACTATGGCTGTTTTCTATTTTCCTTGGTAAATTTTAAATTTACTAAAAATATAAAGATAATTTTTGTCATCATCATTTTATTAAAGTTGCCTGTACAAAAATTTTTGTGACTTCCTGCTGTAATATTAGTATGTTTTCTTAAAATACTGAGATGAATAGAAGAAGGGGACAATGCTTTTTTATATGTTCTGGCCCTTGTCCAGAAGATCACAGAGTACATGGTCAGTTTTATGACCTTTTAACTACAAATAGTCCCCAAGGCAAGATGGTTTGACTTATGTTTGTTTTATTTTTTTCCTGTTTTATTTTTGTTTGTTTTTGTTTTTTACTTACCATGGTGCATAAATGATACACATTCAGTAGAAAGTGTACTTCATTCAAATTTTGAATTTTGATCTTTTCCTGGAAAAATGCTTTGTGGGAAAATACTCTTTTGTGATGGTGGGCATTGTCAGTGTGCTGTTAGCTTTCAGTCAACTATGTGGTAATAAAGATAAACAACTGATATACTTATAACTGTTCTGTACCCATACAGTCATTCTGTTTCACTTTCAGTACACTATTCAATAAATTACACAAGTATTCAGCATTTTATTATAAAATAGGCTTTCTGTTAGATTATTTTTGCCCATTTGTATGCTAATGTAAATGTTTTGATCACGTTTAAGGTAGGCTGTGCTAAGCTATGATATTTGGTAGGTTAGGTGTATTAAATGCATTTTTTGTTCATGGTATATTTCAGCTTACGATTGGTTTACCAAAATATAACCCCAATGTAAGTTTAGGGAGGTCTGTACTCCTTTAACAGAATGTCTCATGACTCCTATATTTTCCAGGGGAAATATAACACTCGTGGTATTCTACTTTCCTTTTATTTCAATAATTTTCACAACACCGCCCCCATTTTTGTTTCTTTTGGTTCAATCTATTTCTCTCTCGCAGCAGTTTAAAATGTGTTCCAAAGTCCACAGTAGTCCTCAAAACTCTTTCTACAGGTCTCCCAAATCAGACTACTTTCGTGTTCACAATTGGCTCATTAACAACTCAAGGGTTAAGGGCATTGACCTTGCAGCTGAAAGTCCTGTATAACTTTGACTCTCCAAAAATTTAAATACTAATAGCCTGCTGTTGACATATCATATCAGCCTTACTGATAACATAGATAGTCAATTAACACATATTGTATATGTTTTATATATATATATATATATACACATATAGAGTATATTGTATTCTTACAATAAAGCAAGCCAGAGAAAAATATTTAAAAAGTAATGAAAGAGAAAAATACATTCACAGTAATGTATTGTCTTTATTGAAAAAAAATCTGTGTTAAGTGGGTCAGGACAGTTCAGACCTGTGTTGTTCAAGGATCAACTGTATTTCTCTTTTTTGCCACAGTCTTTTGCTGACTATATAATATGTGATGCTGCAGCAGATTGTATGCTTTATCAGATATGAAAATCCAGCTTTCTTCTATTAAGTCACACACTAAGGAAATTTGAGAAAATGTAAAACAATGAGAAAACGTTTAAAAAAAATCCTACTATCCCTGTAATATTTTGTTTAGAAATTATTTTTCATAAAGATTATTTATGCATAATGGATTGATAATGATTGATTATTCTTTTAAAATGAATTTATAAATATATTTTTAAATTCTGTTTAATTTTTACTATGGTAAATATCTAGATTTAGATCTAAATATATAACCAGTGGTATATTGGAACTAGCTTGCACAGGCTGGTAAGAGTTGATTGTGTAGATTTCTCTCCAATTGTGTGTTCAGTGACATCACATTGGTAGCTCGAAACTGAACATGGTAAAAATAGTAACACCACGGAAATCAATAAATGCTACTAATCAGGGTTTGCTTATTCCATCTGCTTCCCATCCCTGAAAGACTGTTATTAAATACTTGTCATATCACTGGAAAAAGCCCACATGATCAAAAGAATTTTGGGTTCTTAAGATGAAAAAGTTTGAGAACCATGACCTGTCGGAGGCCGTGCCGGCTCCTACAGGTCCAGGGGTCCCTGAAGGATGGACGGTGTCGGCGAGAGAGAGTGAGAGAGCCCCAAGATCCTTTCTGATCACCAGGCAGGCATCTCTGTCCTGTCGGTTTTGGTGTCTTTATTTATAGGTCAAAAGTTAACATGGCATCAGGAAATGGAATTTTTACAATGGATAGCTCTTTGTGATAAGGTGTTTTCGGAAAATGTACAGAAACAGGTTTTACAGAAGTCTTCTTGCAGAACAGCCCCAATTATAGTGAAGTTGAGTAACTAAGAAAATAACAAGGTGTTCACATTATAATAACACTAAGATTAAGTCATAGGTTTGTAGATACTCTTATCCATCCTCATCAGAGCTGCCAGGGTAAGGGAAGGTGTTTGTGGAAAGTAGGCCTTAGGGAAGGGGCTGCTATACACCATCAGTTAGCAAAGGTGTATACTAACTTATCTTCTGCCCTTATCTGTTCCTTCTCTCTAAGTTAGGCTCTTTGTCTCCGGGTAAGACTTGGTTTTCCAGTTATATGCTTTATGGCACCGGAGAGCCAACCATACCTTTAAAGAGTTTACTTATTTCCAATACATAGAATAGCCTCTTTGAGTGCATTTACCTTTGTGTCTACTTTTATGATTTCTTGAATAGCTAGGGCATGATAGACATTTTTGGTTAGTTGATTTTCTTGTTGAGCTGTATGAACATCTTGGACTAACGCAACAGTAGAAACAGAATTGTACATGTAAAGATCAGTCTTTTATGAGTAAGGGTCGTTAGCCTGTTTATGAGTAACGGTCATTAGCTCAAGGGAAAGTATGGAGGGAAACAGGACCTGCTGGAGACACGATGTCTGTTCCCATAATCAAAAGAAGAAGTTCCCACAATAAGTTCCTTCACAAGGTGCAATCATCATATCAGGGCCGGAATAAGGGGACAAGTCACTCCTGATATTGATCAACAAGGTACCTTAGGGGTCTGTTCTCAAGCAGAAATAATTGAGTGGGGGTGGTTATCGGTCGTCATCTGATTGGCAAGAGACCGTGCAAACTTGCTTTAACCTCACCAGGAGTTTTCTCGACTAGTGGGCTCAGAATGGCTCCCAACAATGACCCCATTGAACCCTTCAAGGCATTGCTACCTAAAATGAGTTTGGAAAATAAAAGTTGTTTTAGTAAAAAATCTTCTGTTTTCCAATCTCCAAACCTCTTTAGCAATGTTGCAGAAACATACAGAGTATAATAAGCATGCACTTATTCTTCCTAATTTTGCTTCAAATCTCTCTATCCTGGATTGATCAGATCCTGGGGAAATTCAACCACTAAAACTATGGTATTTTGAATAAAGGTTACAGATTTAATTCTTGATAGACAAAAAAAAACCCCATAAAACAGTTACATATCTTTTATTTTAAAAAAGGAAACTTGTTTTTTTTAACCTTTTCAGGGAATATAGATATTATTTTTGTTTGTTCTAACATAACGGTATGCACTCTGTGTTTGAATTATGTTAGTATGGCAGAGTGCTTTATGGAAGATAATTGCTAGAATTTAGAGAACTAACTATGAGGCTTAGTTATGGTCCTACTACCTACTAGAAATTTGAATTGATTGTCTTTTAATAGTTAAATGATGGGGCGCCTGGGTGACTGAGTTGGCTGAGTGTCCTACTTCAACTCTGGTCATGATCTCACAGTCCATGGGTTCAAGCCCAGCATCAGGCTTTGTGCTGACAGCTGAAAGCCTGGATTCTGTATCTCCCTCTCTCTCTGCCCTTCCCCTGCTCACTCTGTCTTGCTCTCTCAAAATAAAGACATACAACAATTAAAGAAAATAGTTAAATGACCATGTCCCAAGTTATCGGAACAATTGTATCATTACTATCTGAATCATAGAGCTATTTTAAATATCAAGTTAGAAAACTAATATTAAAATGCTCTCTATATAGAACAGTTCTCTGAAAATATACTATAAAATAAAACTGTATAATGTTATTACAGAAATATAATGGAAAAATAGAAATTATATAAATGTACCTTTAAGGATCTGTGAAAGCAATATTATTCAAAGCTGTTTATTAATACATGAAAAGTCACTTTTTATTACTATAAAATTAACAGGATATTCAGCATGAAACATTTCTTTTTCTTTAGCAAATAAAATATAAAATTTTGAATAATTTCTAAAATATTAAACTACAAGTGATTATATAGCCCTCTATATCTACAGGTATTAATACAACATAATTTATGGGCATAAATTTACATATTTATATGAAATTTACATATTTATAAGCTTATTATTATGAAATATTTTTTTCATTACAAAAGTAGTCAAGACTTAAGATAAAATTGCAATCAAATTGTTCTATTGTACATTTTAATAAACAGTTTTAAAATATTTTGTGTTTAAAAGGACAGACAGACATAAAGTTTGCAATATTCTTTGAAACTAATTCAATTTTATTATCTGAAACTAACACAGTTGGAAATTGGGAAATTGTAGATTCAGTTAATGTTTGTTGAACGCAGGAGTGGAAATGGTTATACTAATGTATTATCAATTTTAAAATGAATATTTTGAAGTATGGAAACTATATTTTTAGAATGTCAAATAAACATGCATTTTGAAATGGTAAGCTAAGGTTTACAACATTTTCCATAATAAACCTCATTTTTCATGGGATGACAGGGGAGGAAATTGAAATCTGCTGCTCATTTTATAGCTGAGCAAACTTCTAAGAGGTAAACTTATTCATGTATTTCATGTGATTCTCTTTATAAATAACTTCATTAAGACTTACAGGATTTAGTAGTTTGTATCAATGAATATGTTTCCTTTCTGAAGTGATTTTATTTAATTGTGACCCCCTTAAATATTGCTTAATTTTAAACTCTATTTTCATCTATGTTTGTGTTATAGCTCATTCAGTTGATTTTTTCATTGCTGAGAAATGCTTGGACAAATTACTAAAGTGTCACTAAAATTATAGTCCCAAATGTTTCTTATTGAGCATCAGATATAACAATTAGTTATTTCATAAACATAGTACATCTTGACAAAATATATATTGATATCCTTTGTATGCTAGTTCTTTATGTTTGCATCTATTTTTCTATGAGAACTAATTTAATATAAAATGTTTTAGAATTTGAGTAACACAGAATTTCCATTTATGTAAGTCAAAATGATTCCTTAGAGGGTTTCCCTGGTGGCTCAGTTAGTTGAGTGCCCCATGCTTGATTTCAGCTAAGGTCATGATCTCAGGGTTGTGGGATCTAGTTCTGAGTCAGGCTTTGTGCCAGAGGTGGAGCCTGCCTGAGATCTCTCTCAAATAAAAAAATAAAATAATTCTTTAGAAACAATTTCAATCTAACGTAATTATATATATAAAATATATATTCATACACACATGTGAATAAATATTAAATACAAATTTATATTAAATTATTAAAATGACTTATTTGCTTACTTGCTTTTACTACCGATTTTCAAAAACAACTGGATTCCTAAATCTAGACTTTAGGGTAATTTTATAACATTATTATCTTTTATTGGTGGTATTTAAATCGATATTTTTTACATTAGAAAATCACTGATGAGAATAATACAAGTGAACCACAACAATTTATTCATTGTAAATGGCTAACATTTTATGTGAGTCAAATTTTCGTTTTCATTCTATTAATGGATTTTCACTTTCAGAAGTAAATCTTGTAATAGCCAAAACATTTACTTGAATCAGATTGCAGCAACACTTCCCTCCCAGCATACTTGTTATTTTTATTGCAGTTGTACAGTCACCATTATTTACACCACACTGATTGCAGCCTCTGTCCTGCCACATCACTGCTGTCAGTCACTCCTACACTTCAGTTTGCTAATTAGTCTACTCAGTCCATTCATCTTTCTCACCCCCCCTGTCCAATTGTTATTTTGTGAGTGCACACTAATGATCTGTATCCATTATAGATGACACATCACCATATTACTTTTTGTACTTGCTAATCTTGCTGCTGACTAAAAGGACATAAACAAATTTATGAAAAAGTATTGATCATCGATTCATCTAGTTTTTCCTAACATAAACTTATGTGATTGCACAAAATGCCCATAATTCTACATTTGAGTTTATGTTTCAGTATTTATCAAGTGTTTAATAGAAAGTACAGACCTTAATGGAATTTTTTTTTTTTAGTGTAGGTTCAGAGCTAGAAGCTTCAGTTTCTAAGTGTATGATCTTAGACAAATTAACCTTTATAAAGTACAGTCCCCTTTCTAACAATTGGACTCAGTAGCAACACTTCTTTCATTATATTTAATTGATTCAATACATTAAAGCTTTTTCTATCCACGTTGGCAAATTTCAAGTTCAAAATATGCTATTAAGTGTTTTCATTATGATATAGTGAAAACAACTGAAAACTTTCCTTTGTCCATTAATAAAATGTAATGCCCTTAGCTCTTACTGATTTTAAAAGTTATTTCATAAAACATCTAAAGAAACTTTATACCCTTTTTTCTTAATTAGATAAAAATACAAATCATATTAATGTATGTAATCTTTTTTAAAGTTTATTTAACTTACTTATTTTGAGAGGGAGTGAATGAGGGACAGGCAGAGAGAGAGGGGTAGAGAGAGAATTCCAAGTAGGCTCCACACTGATAGCACAGAGCCTGATGCAGGTCTCTATCTCAGGAAACTTGAGATCGTGACCTGAGCCAACATCAAGAGTCACATGCTTAACCAACTGAGCCATCCAAGTACCTCTGGATTTTTTATAAATTTTATTTTCCTTACCAGAAGGTCTGAATTACTCCATCCCTTATTGGCTAGACTTTTTCATCGTTGAGGTGCCCCATCTCTCACACTCTCTCTAGACCCTTTTCACTCTATTTCTTTTGCATTAGAAAATGAGTGTTTATTAAGTTCACATTTTACTTCAAAGAAACCCATGGTAAAAATTAACTAACATTTGGTGCAACATACGTTGCCCTCTAACACTGTCCCAAAATATTAATTATTAGAAATACTAGAGTTTTCTGATTGAAATTCTATTTTCTAGTAACAACGTTCCCAGTGATAACAAAACCAATTTATATTTCTATGTTTTTATCTCGTTGATCTAAAAGAAGAAGTTCATTGAACAGGGATGCACATTGTACTTCATTTTTCATAGTAACCTGAGTGAATTCACAGAGGCCCTGAGAAGCCTGAGTTGGAGACATGAAATAAGAGTCCAAAGTCGATAGCAACAGATTTACTCTGGGAAATCAGTGATGGTGCTGACTGTAGCTTATAAAAGACATGCATCTTGTGCAAATTCTGATACACATCTTTCAACTACTTCTTACCAAAATTAAAACCAGATAGTAGAGATTAATTAACCCCCATGTACTTATCACACAGTTTCAATAGTTATCAACTCAGGACCAGTCCTCCATCTGCTTCTTTTCTCTGTGTTATCTTGGAGCAAATCCTAGATATAATTTATTCCATTTCAGCATATATCTGAAAAGGACTCATTTATTGCAACATAACCATAATACCATTATCGCTTATAAAAATACTAATTTCTTTTTTTTTTTAATGTTTTATTTATTTCTAGGAGAGAGAGAGAGAGAGCGTGAGCAGGGGAGGGTCAGAGAGAGAGGGAGATACAGACTCTGAAATAGGCTCCAGGCTCTGAGCTGGCAGTCAGCACAAGCCCGACGTGGGGCTTGAACCCACAAATCGCCTAAGTGAAAGTCGGACGCTTAACCGACTAAGCCACCCAGGCGCCCCTAAAAATACTAATTTCTTAATAGTATTAAATATCTAGGGGCACCTGGGTAGCTCAGCTGGTTAAGCATCCGGCTTCGTCTCAGGTCATGATCTCGCGGTTCGTGGGTTCGAGCCCCTTTTCTGTCTCTGTGCTGACTGCCAGCTCAGAGCCTGGAGCTTATTTCAGAGTCTGTATCTCCCTCTCTCTCTGACCCTCCCCTGCTCACACTGTCTCTCTCTCTCTGTCTCAGAAATAAATAAAACATTAAAAAATAGCATTAAATATCTAGTAAACATATTACATTGATGCGTTTTTTAAATCATGATCTAAACAAAGTCTGTATATTTTAATTGCTTAAGTATTTTATAATTTTTCTAATTTATATGTTTCCTTTCTCTCTTTTTTGTCTCTTTGTTATGAATTCATTAATGAAGCTTAGTTATTTTTTCTATAGAGTTTGCCAAAACCTGGATTTGGAAATTGTATCCTCATGGTGCCTTATCCTTATTCTTTTTTCATCTGTATTTCTTGTAAATTAGTAGTTAGAGGCAGAGAAGTGATTAAAATTAGATTCTTTCTTGGAGAAAAAAGAAGTATTTGACTCTTCTAAATAATGCTGCAATAAACTTGGGGGTGAATATAACTCTTTGAACTACTGTTTTTGTATTTTGGTGGTAGATACCCATAGTGTGATGACTGGATTCCAAGGTAGTTCAATCGTTAACTTTTTGAGGAAACTCCATATTGTTTTCCACCATGGCTACACTTGTTTCAATTTCCACCAACAGCGTAAGAGGGTTCCGTTTTTTATGGATCCTCACCAATACCTATTATTTGTTCTTGTGTTGTTGATTTTAACCATTCTGATAGGTGTGAAGTTATAATCTTACTGTGGCTTTGATTTGTGTTTCCCTGATGATCAGGGATGTTGAGCATCTTTTCATGTGTCTGTTGGGCATTTGTATGTTTTTGAAAAAATGTCTATTCGTGTCTTCTGCCCATTTTTAATTGGACTATTTGGTTTGGGATGTTGACTTTATCAATTCCTTATCTATTTTGGATACTAAGCCTTTATCAGATATGCCATTTGTAAATATCTTCTCCCATTTTGTAAGTTGTCATATAGTTTTGTTGATTGTTTCCTTTGCTGTGTAAAAGCTTTTTATTTTGATATAGTCCCAATAGTTTATCTTTGCTTTTATTTCCCTTGCCTCAGGAGATATACCTAGAACTATGTTGCTATGGCAGAGGTCACAAGCACTACTGCAAATGTTCTCTTAGGATTTTTAATGGTTCCAGGTCTCACATTTAGGTCTTTAAATCCAATTTGAGTTTATTTTTGTGGATGATATAAGAGAAAATTTGAATGGACCAATGGCCAGCAAGGAGTTTGAATTGGTAATCAAAAGACTGTCAACAAACAAAAGTCTGGGACCAAATAGTTTCACAGGCTAATTCTACAAAATATTTCAAGAAGTTCATACCTATTCTTCTGAAACTTTTACAAAACATAAAAGAGAAAGGAAAACTTCCAAATTCATTCTATGAGGCAAATATAACCTGACACCAAATCCAGATAAAGACATCACAAAAAAGAACTACAGGTCGATATCTCAGATAAAAATAGATATAAAAATACTCAACAAAATACTGGCAAGATAAATTTAACAATACATTTAAAAAATCATTCACTGTAATCAAGTGGGATTTATTTCTGGGATGCAAGAGTGGTTCAATATTTGCAAATCAATCAATGTGATAAATCATATCAATGAGAGAAGTTGTAAAAACCATATGATTATTTCATTAGACACATAAAAAGCATTTAACAAAGTATAACATCCATTTATGATAAAGGCCCTCAGCAAAGTAGATGTTTCTGGATTTTTTAATTAATTTTGCTAGTGATAGTTCAATTTTTAAAATTTCATCTTAGGAAATTTTTGTATGATACTCCAAATTCTCAGAGGCTTGTACATATTTAACCAATGATTTAGTTTTGCATCATCACAATTACACAAAATATATCAAAATATTTCCAAATTAATACATGGATTTAGGTAATGAATATGTAAATATTGAAGTTTTGACCCCTACCCTGAACATGTATATTGTATTTAGAGAATACTGCCATCTCCTGTGTTTACTCTTTCTCCCATCTAGTGTATCATTCATCTACTAAGCCCCATTGATTTATCTTACACATGGGAAGGCAAGTCCCTAATGGATAGGGAAAGAAATGAAAATGGATTATGGTGAAGTGAGAAAAAGAAAAAAAAAAGAGAATAAAATAAAATGATGTGATAAGGTGCTCTCTATCAAGGGGGATTTTTAACTCAACTTTAAGGATCTGAGGACTAGAAAGAGAAATGAAACAGATAAATAGATACATTTTTTATATACACAGGGGACTTTTGGGACTTCAGTCATGAGAAGGAAACAATACCTTTCAAAAGATATTTACAATTTAGTATGGAAAATAGTATTTGACATACTATTTGAACACTTGCAGATTTAAATGGGTTATATAGAGTATGAGTACAAATATTTTGAAAATGATAAAGTATAAATGTTAGTTTAAAGGGAAATGTACGGTGTCTGTCCTGGCTTTATGTTTTCCTTCAGATGTTCACCTGTTTATATTTCTCTCTTATCAGACTATCAGTACACAATATAGTGGTAAAATGCTTTTCTCCTTCGTTTTTTTTTTTCTTCAGATACTTAAATTATCCTGTTACTAAAACAATCTAACTTGGTTTAAATAAATTTTTTAGAATTTTTTTATTTCTTTATTTGAAACAAACAAACCAAAAAGAGGCAATGCTGATTTCTATCTCTTTTTTTAATACTCTTCACTGTCTCCTCCCTCTCCCCACCCCCCAGGAACATGAGGAAACAACAACAACAGCAAAAATGTTCCTTCCTTTTAAATGACATGGTTTGAGCTCTGGTTGGAAAGCTCAGTGTCTCCCAGTCTCAACTTACCACATGACGTTCCTCTCACTACATTTGAATATGGAAACCTGTAACACAGAATCTTTTTTTTGGCAACCACATATATTATTTTTATCATATTTGGTTGAAAGCACTTAATGGAAAGGCAAACTTCCATGAATTGATTAACTTTTTAAATTATCTAAGACCTCATATATAACAGCATTGTCATGTACCTAAAAATAAAGAAAAAGAAATTCACTATAGGTACATAAAATAAAATAAATCTATGTTTTATATACATTTATTCATCAACTTTTCACTATACAGAACCACAAAAGATACGACAAAGGAATATTTTAGATCTTCCTCTTTCTAAGTGGGAATGGAGGGAAGTACATGCATATTTATAGTATTGGGCCATTTTTGTTACATACTGCATTTGCTGATTTTTTGTAATTGTTTTTAATTACTAATTTTCTAACGTTAAGTAAGTGATGATGTTTAACATCAGATTTAGAGAATATCCAACTTCCCTTGTAATCCTCATTGGCATTTTATATATGGCTTTATGTCCTAAATCTAGTTGCTCCGAAATAAGAATATATAGGAAGCTCTGGTTATTATAGCCAATGACACAAGGAGTGACATTTGCTGACACAAAAGAGAATATAAACTAAATTCAGTGACTTCTGAATAGATGCATATTTTTCTCTCTAACAAGATGGCAGAAAGGCATGTAAAACCCCTTCTCCACAGCAGAATAGCACGTATCACAGTCAAACAGGTGGAATCCCTGAGTCAGCTGGACAAAGCACCAAAGAATAGAAGTCATTATGCATAGAGTGAACTTATGTTAGAAGTATCTGCAAAAACAATAAGGGGATGAAAACACTTGTGCTTCAGATTTAGATAGATCTCTGTATTCATAAATTAAGAACAGACTAAAAAATTTTTCAATTGGTATAAATTCACAAATTCAGAAAGTAATCCAGTGAATCCATTCTATTGCAGGCTGCATGAAACTTGGAAAAATATGGAGAATATCAGGAAACATAATGAGGTAAGAATAAGTTTAGAATCACTAAATTTCCTCTTAAAAATTCTTTATGCAAGTTTATCTGTAATTGTCTTGTAAAATCTGGAAGAAAATAGATGAATGATTCTTATTTACAGTTTCATACATACATGTATGTGCCCCATATACAAAGGGACAATTTTATATGTTTTCAATTAACATTTTGATAACAACATTTTATATTTACATTCAATTTGGAAAAATAAAAGTACCTAATTTAATTCAAAGATGATTCTGAGCAAACCTAAAAGGGCATTTGACAAGATGATTGCTTACAAGAATTATTACTGAGTATACTAATGTATACTTCAATAAAAGACATAGCAAAAAACACTGGATTAAGTAGAGACCGAAAAAATGTTTAATGAGTCGAAGGGTGAATGAATGAAATAAAAAGACAAAACAAAACATAATTTGGCAAAACAGAAAAATCACTGCATTGGTTTCATTGATTGTTTCACAAACAGTTATTGAGTTCCTAATTATATACTTTTAAAAAATCAATATTTCTCTTCAAGGTGGACATTTTAATAATGAATATAAAACTAATAATTATTCAGAATGAACTCTGGCTTTAAAAAAAGCTTTTAAAATGAGTTACATGGGCCACTTCTCTACTCTTCATGATTTTGTAGAAAAACATATTTTTCCATATATAAAAAGTACAATTAAAGGGGCACCTGAGTGGCTCAGTCTGTTAAGGATCTGACTTCAGCTTAGGTCATATTACAGGTTCATGAGTTCCTGCTTTGGGCGAGCTCAAGTTCCACTTTGGGTGAGACCTGCTTCTCTCTCCCTGCTTCTCATGAAATTCTCTTTTCTCTCTGCCTTTTGCTCACTGGCACCCCCTCTCTCAAAAAAAAATAATTGGAGACAAATTTCTACCTCTCCTTTTTTAAATATACTGACTATTTTTGTATATATTAGAACCATTTGTTAACAATACAAGCAAGCTATATTTTCTGATTATTTTTCAACAATAACTGATTGATTTTTAAATGGATGGAAATTTGCCAACTAAAATTGTAATATAACTTTTTCATTTTGATTGCTATTATTAATACATAAAATAATAAATGCCTATTATGATATTTATAGATAACAAGGCATTTCTTTCATGTGGCCTATATATCCTTCTCAACCATGGCATCTATTGAAATCATGTATTTCAACCACCTGAATAAATACTATTGCTCTTATTACAATTATTATTTTAACATAAGCAAAGCATAAGCAAAAACAGAAATCTTGAGTTATAAAATAGGAGCATTTTGAAAATACATTCATTATTTATAATATCCTCTTCATTCAGTTTTTAGGCATGTTGTACAAAGTGTATTATGTTTGTGTACATGTATATATATATTATAGGATTACATAAATAAACATATATTTGGTCGCATGCTAGAAAATTAAATTTATTGTTATGGGTAAATAACTGAAAACTTTGGTGATTAAAGGAATAATAGGTAACCCAAGTCTTTTTAGGAGTCAAATCCAGGTAAGTTGTATATTAACTCCTATACAGTGAAAAAAATGGGATATTGTCAACAACCAAACATCCTAAGTACCTATGATAAACTAATTGAGGCAATAAGAATAGAAGGTCAAATAAAATGCTTCAAGGACACTGTGTCAGAAAGCCTGAAGCAATGGGATATCAGGGCAGACAGCTGGGAAACAATGGTAGCTGACAATACCAGCTGGCATTTAACAACCCAGGAAAAGAATGGTTTATACATGTTAAGAAGGAAACAAACATGGAGAGCAAATGAAAGGCATGTAGGCAAGGTCTGGACTTTAATGGAGTCTCACTGAATAGGGAAATATTAAAAATTACATAGCTTCATTTTTTGCCTTTTAAACTCAGTTTAAATAAGAAATCTGTAATGTGTAATTATAATTTTAACTTAACCCGAAGAAAGGGAAAAGTTGTCAATAGCTTCTTAGAGATATTGTCAAATTAGTAGTAAAAATATAAAGTAAATAAAACTTTCCCTTATTCCCTTTATATAAAAATACAGTTTAATTTCTGATAGTGGCCAAATTCATGACTGTTTTATAGAAATCTATTTTCATAGAAAATCAGTAACTTTCAAATAAGATTAACAACTATATGTCTTCTATCTAATGCTTTATAGTTTGTGGAGAAAATATTTCAGGTGTCTTCTAGCTCCCAGGTATGGTTTATCTAAAAATAAACAAACACAGTTTTATTACAATATGACATAATAAAAATAATGCTAGATTCTAAGCTTTGTAATCTCAATGGATTACAAAAAAAAAATTATGTATTGTGCATACAAGAGTCTAATGTGGGTATTTCTGGTGGGATAGTTTCCTTCAAGTGGTGACATGGGAACCCAGATTGCTGCCATTTGAAGTTCTACAATTTTCAGTACATATCTCCAAGTATTATTCTGGGGAGGGTAATCCATTAAATCAGAAAGAATTGGAAAAAATGGAAAAATGTGTTTGGGAATGTCTCTTGGCCAATTTTGAAGTGGAGTTCATTCTTTCTACCCAAATTTCTCTGGCTAGAAATGAATCATCTTACCATATCTAACCTCAGGTGAGTGGAGAATATCTACATTTATGCATAGGCGAAAACAAATGGACTTGTCTACCAGTTATCTGTCTTTTCTTCATATTTTTGGAATTTCCTATTTAAAACAGATTTATTTTATATAACTTATTACATATTTTGATTCTTACTAAGTACTTAAATCTAATGGGAAAGACTCTGGAAACTCTAGATTTTATTATCCAATAAGTCTTAATTTAATTTATAATATTGGAATTGATGTGCTTTACCATTTTGACTACAAATGTATTTAATTTTTTTCACTCCATGAACTTCTCTGTTTTCGCAAACTTGTAAAAGATATTTTAATCATCTTAAAATGTGTAATTTTTACATAATTTTTTCTATTGAAATGATGTATATGTCCTTGAATTTTCACAAAACTTAAAAACTTTTGTATTAGTTTACTTGAACTGTTATATCAAAATGCCACCAACCAACTTTAACACCACAGAGATTTATTCTGTCATAGTTCTGGAGAACAGATATCTATGACCAAGTTTCTGTCCAATTCAGTTTCTGTTAAGAGGTCTCTTGTTGGCTTTTACATGGCTGCTTTCTTGCTATATCCTCACATATGTACAGAGAGAGGGGTAAGAGAGAAGGAGAGAGAGCAGAGAGAAATCTGGTGTTTCTTCCTATAAAGACACTAGTCCTACTGGATTGAGGCCCCACCTTTATGGCCTCATTTAACCTTAATTACTTCCATATACCAAATGCAGCCACACTGGGAGCTAGAGCTACAAATAAGCATTTATTCCATAACAATCCTGAATTCCTATAAAATGACTGTCTTAAAAACTTATAGATATTATTTTTCTTAAAAGGAATTTTAATGGGGGGTGCTGGGGTGACTAATTTGGTTAAGCTTGCAACTTTCGCTCATATCATGATCCCCCAGTCCGTGAGTTTGAGCCCCTCATCAGGTTCTGTTCTGTGCTCTCAGAGCCTAAAGCCTGCTTCTTGTTCTGTGTCTCCCTCTCTCTGCCCCTCCCCCACTCATGCTCGCTCTCTCTCTCTCTCTCTCTCTCTCTCTTCCTCAAAGTCAATAAACATTAAAAAAAAATTTAAGAAGGAATTTTAATGGGAAACCATTTTATATATCATGCATAGTATGAATTGCTGGCTGTTTTAAATAAGCAAAGCACATTATCTTTTTAATACCTTTATAACACTTACCTTAACTTTCGTAATTATTTTCATTACATCCTAATAATTTTCTATATTTAAAATTGTATAAGGTACTTGTACATTTCTGTAGAATCACCAACTCTCTATTTCTAGTGAAAAAGGAAAGATTATTGCTTTATTTTCATATTTCTCTTAAAATATACACTTATTTATTTATTTGTTCATTTATTTGCCTTAAAAAAAATAAAGGCCTTGAAAAAAATAGGCAAATGTTCTACTATTGATTCTAATGCCATGGTCACCACACATTACTTAATCTTCCAAAACCTGTATTTTCTCATTTAAAAATTAAGGTTTTGAATACATGGTCTCTGATGCTCTACCAGCTCTTAAAACACTGGTTAAGAGTTATCATTCTCTGTATCACAGTACCATATGCAGCCCATATTAAAATTAAAATAAGTAACTTATCAGAGAGGTACTTAAATAAAAAGGTGTATATAAACATGAAAAGCATCCTTCTTAAAATACTTCAATTTAATATTCAGTCTCTAATTAAGCTTCTGAAAGTTTAGAGCATGGTGTTAATGAATTGGCCAGTATCCTTATGGGCAACCAGAGGATATGTGTTTCTCCAAGCAAGTTAGAGGAAGAGCCAATAAAAGGAGCAGAACATATCTGCATGTTATTGTCCAAGGAGCAATTTCTCAGAACAGTCTGATAGTCAATGACCACTACAGAAATTCACCTTTTGTCTCTCTACATTGAAAAGTTGGAGTAAGAGTTTTTCCTTTTTACTTACCTGCAGCCCCACTTCCCCTCTGTGATACTTTGTAGTTCTTTATAGAAATAAAACCAATACCTGCAATTTGTATAAAATTGACTTTCTTATGTAATTCATAAACTCCGCAGTAAAAGAAGTATCAGATCTTACAGACAAAAGAAGCATTAGTGTAAAATATTAATTAAGCTAGTTCACAATAACATTATAAACACTTAATAGAAATATATTGTACAGGTGAATTTATTTACCTTTCCAGTGTGAATTAAAATCCAAGTGAAGAAAATTTAAAATAATTGCCTTGTGAAGTAATGTCTGTTTTATTTAGAATCATTTAATCATGAAAACCAAAGCTCTAATCAATAACAACACTTTTGTCATGAATTATCTGAACAGTAACTTCAACTCTTTATTCCATTTGATTGTGGGAGGGAAGGAAAAAAAAGAATGAAAGTTTTATATTTTCATGGATATTTCCTGATGTCAAATTAGTTGCCTGGGGAAATAGATGGGAGCATGTTGCTTTTAACTAGATGGATTTCTGTCTATTTTTAGGTGATTTTAGATGGATAATGAGAGCTTGTTCTTTATGATAGTAACCGTATGAACTTTTGAGATAAGATGATGGCTGTGTGTGAGGTTTGAGTTAGTTTTATTACCTGATCACTGAGAAGTTTAGCAACTTTTGTTGGTAACTGTCCTGGTTATTATGGATAGTGATCTAGAGCCTTATGGATTTTTAGAGAACTCTTAGTAAATCAGGATCCACATAACAGTATTTGAGCCTGTTATTTATGTCTTCAGGGATATCAAGGTGCCATCATTTGTTAAGTATGTGGTTGAAGACATAAACTCCATTTTTAGATGCCTACTTTGGCAGTGTTATCCAGGATGTATGTTACTATCTTCTGGTCTTTAAAAAAGAGAGAGGAAAATGCATATAGTAAATGCAAAAATGGTTATACCTATTCTATAGAATATCCTGTAGCCTATAAATGTCTATTACATTTATACTAAGGCTCAATCTATGGTATGTCAATAGGCATATGACAAAAATAGGATACTTGAATAAATATGGATAAGTAACCTGGTAATTTTGTGTTAATGTTAATGATACAAATTCTGGTCCTTAAATTAATTTTTGTTTACATGATTTCGCTATTTAATTGAAAAGGAAATTATCATGGCTCTATCTCTACGACATTGAAGGATGTAATTGTTTCCTTACAAAGCCTAATAAGCTGTCCCACACATTCACCTATTTATATTACCTCTTTAGACATAATACCCTTGGATTTTTAAAATGTCTATTAGCATCAGGTTATAAATGATGGTTGATTTAACCCAACTGAAGGCTTTATTTTCAAATATAATCACTAAGACTAAACAAGAAGTAAAGTGTCATTTTAGTAATATAATAAGTATAATAATATGTAAAGTTTGAAATAGAGGTTCAAGTTTAATTTTAAACAGCAACTAATCACCTAAATATCTGCAGTATCTGCATCACCTAAATATCAGAACTTAGAGTTTGTTTCTTGGTTTGCTTCGCTCTTCCTTTTTTTCCCCTTTGCTCATTTGTTTAGTAAATTGAATCACATGTGAGTGAAATCATATGGTATTTATCTTTCTCTGACTTTTTTTGCTTAGAATAATACTCTTTGACTCCATCCCTGTCATTGCAAATGGCAAGATTTTATTCTTTTTGTGGCTGAATAATATTCCATTGTATATGCATATAGCACCTCTTTATCCATTCATCAGTCAGTGGACACCTTTGCTGTTTTCGTAATTTGGCTATTGTAGATAATGCTGCTATAAACATCAGAGTGAATATATTCCTTTGAATTAGTATTTTTGTATTTTTTGAGCAAATACCTAGTAGTGGAATTGCTGAATGGTAGGGTAGTTCTATTTTTATTTTTTTGAGAAAATTCCATACCGTTTTGCAAAGTGACAATACTAGTTTGCCTTCGCACAAACAGTGCACAAGGGTTCCCCTTTCTCCAAATCCTCACCAATACCTGTTGTTTCTTGTATTCATTAAAACAGTAGAGTTTTGATTAGTCTGATTACATTTGGATAAATTAATTTTGCAAATTGAAATAATTATGTTTATTTAATATCAAAGGTAATGTATACATTTTGAGAAACTACTTCAAGACCATAATATACATAAATAAAAAATCCAGATATTTAGAGAAGTCTGGAAAATTCAAGGTAAAGTGTGGTATACATTTCAATTTTATCAGTAAGGAGGTCAGGTACAAAATGTAACTAATGCATTGTGTGTATGCCATGTCCATCTTTTTTTTTTTCAGTTTATTTATTTATTTTGAGAGAGACAGAGAGAGAGAGAGAGGAAGAGAAAGACCAGGGAGGAGACAGAGAAAGAGGGAGAGAGCTAAGCAAGCTCCACACTGTCAGCACAGAGACCGTTGGGGGGGCTGGAACCCACGAACCATAAGATCATGACCTGAGCCAAAATCAAGAGTGGATGCTTAACTGACTGAGCCACTCAAGCACCCCAAATATATACTGTTTTTCATACTTTTTGCACCTTTGTTACATTGGCACTAACAGTGTACCAGGCTTCTAATTTCTCCATTTTCTTTCTAACACATTATTTAAAAAATTTTTTTGTAATAGCTCTCTTTGTATATGTGAGGTGACATATGCATTGTGGTTTGGATTTGCATTACCCTGATGATTACTGATGTTGAGCATCTTTGACATTTGTATGTCTTATTTGGAGAAATATCTATTCAAGTTCTTTACCCATTTTTAAATTGGATTATGTATTTCTTTGCTATTAGGTTATAGTTGTTCTTTGATTTTTTTGAATATTAATTTGGTCTTAGTCAGTTTGGGCTACTAAAACAGGATAGATTCGGTGGCTCATAAACAGCAGAAATTTATTTCTCACAGTTCTGGAAGCTAAAAGTACAATATCAGGGTCATAGTTCTGGTGAACTATGGGGTACATACTGCCCACTTCTCATTGTATCTACACTAGGCAGTTTGCAGAGAGAAGCAAGCTCTCTCTGGACATTTAAAATCCATTCATAAGGGATTTCCCCTCATGAACTCATCTAATTCTAATTACCTCTCAAACTGCCCTACCTCCTAATACCATTACATCAGAGGAAAGTTTTAACATAAATTTCCTGGGGATGCATTCAGTTTATAATGAATCCCTTACCAGATATACAGTTTTCAAATATGTTCTCCTATTCTGTAGGTCACTTTTTCACTCTGTTTACTATTTCCTTTACTGTGCAGAAGCTTTTTAGTTTAATGCAATCTCACCTGTCTAATTTTTTTATTTTGTTGCCTGTGTTTTTGGTGTCCTACCCAAGAAATAATTGCCAAGTCCAATGTTATGAATCTTTTCACTACATTTTCCTCTAAGAGTCTTAACAGTTCCACGTATTGCATTTGAATATTTAATTTACTTTTAACTTGACTTTTTCATATGGTATAAGAAAAGATTCTCATTTCATTCTTTTGCATGTGGATATCTAGTTTTCCCAACACTGCTTGCTGAAGAGACTGTCCTTTCCCTATTGTGTCTTCTTGGTTCCTTTTTCAAAACTCAATTGACTATATGTGTGTGGGCTTATTTTTACGTTCTCTATTCTGTCCCATAGTCTATATATCTGGTTTTGTGCCAGTACTGTACTGTTTTAATTATAATGGCTTTGTATTATGTTTTGAAATCAGGAAATATGATGTCTCCAGTTTTACTATTCTTCCTCAAGATTGCCTTGGTTATTTGGAGTCTTTTGAGATTCTTGTGAATTTTGGGATTCTTTTTGTTCTATTTTGGTAAAAAAAAATTTGCATTGCAGTTTTGAAAGAGATTGCATTGACTCTGTAGATTATTCTGGGAAGTACAGACATTTTAACAAAATTAAGTCTTCTAGTCCATGAATATGGAATGTCTTTTCATGGATTTTTGTTTTTAATTTCTTTTATCAATGTATTTATTGTTATTAGTGTGCAAGTCTTTCATCTCCTTGATTAGATTTATTGTTAAGTATTTTATCCTTTGTGGTGCAATTGTTAATGGAGTTTTTTCCTTAATTTCCTTCTCTAAGAGTTCAATGTTAGTATATAAAAGCATAACTGATTTACATATGTTGGTATTATATCCAACAACTTCACTGTATTTATTAGTTTTAATATTTTTTTCATGTGTCTGGGTTAATATTACATTGATGAAATACCCAAGATTGAATGGGTTTTATAGTTTGTCCAGTTATATTTTTCCAAAATTGATTTTCTTATAACAGGACAAGATACTTCTATGTTTTCTAAATTACATCATTTTCTGTAGCTCGTTGTGTTTGACTGATTAATACAACTGGGCTTCCACCTCAGTAATCTAATTGAATTTCAGATTTGAATCATAGCTGAGTTAGTTCTAAATCAGAGCTCTTTTTATTACAATGCTAATACACAGACTAAATCTTTACAATCCTCACTTCACTGACTTCAGTCCTGTTCTACATGGATAAGCATTATAAAAACAATACATGGTGATCTGTCTGAAGTGAAGACCTGCCATTGTCTGGAAATTGCTTTTTGAATATCCTATCTATTGAACGTGAAGGTTGTATTTGAACATTGACATCGAATCTGCTGGTTACCCCTCCTCCGATGCACATACCTAAATTTCAGCATTTCTAAAATCTGAGTTCACTCACCATGGTTTTCTTCCCTTAACCAAGTTTTGCTGCACCCCAAATTTCTTTATACTTGAGTCTGACCATCCGTGTTTGATATGGATAAAATAATTCTCTCTCATATTTAACTTTCATTTTATATTCATTTTCATACTATATGAATGTTTAAAATATAATATCAAAGGAATCAACAAAATTTTAATGTGACAATATTATTTTGATATTTATTGAACATATTTAGAGATAATGTAGTGCAGATTCTTTATCTAACATTCAATATTTGAAAAAATTGGACAAAAGGAACAGCACTTTCTGTGAGAACTATAGTATTTTAAAAGAGTCATGCCACATAAGTATTAATTATTAAGTATAAGTATTAAGATAGTACTTATAGTTTAGGGATGGAAATTTCACAAGTAGCAGTCCTTATACATTTTGACCATAACCATCAAATCATATTTAATAGATGTTACTATTCATATATGGCATTGTACAGTGGCTTAAATTGAATCACTGTTTTATATGTCCATTCTGTCAATAGTCATTTTTTCCCACAAATACTCTACATAAAACACTAGGGTAAGTGCTATTGGAAACAAAGACAAAGTAAGAGTAAACACATAAAGCCACCTGCTATCTAAGTTTACCCATAATACCATGCAAAAATATAAGCTCAAAACTGAAACATAAAATACATTGAGGAATCAGAGGAGAGAGAACTACATTCCTTCCCTAGGATTAGGAAAGGCTCTGTGAAGGACAGAACATTGAAGATGCCTTGAGAAGTAGATAGGTTTTTGATATGCAGACATCCTAGGAAGACATGGAATTTTTCCCCAGTAAGAAGAGATGAGCAAAGACAAACAGTATAGTGTGGGGTAAGTACATAAAAAACAATTCATTTTGACAGAAGCATGAGGTGAAAAGTAATTATATATATATAGCATTGGTAAAATAATGTGACACCATTCCTTTGAAAGCAATGTGTGGTTTCAAAGATAATTTTTGGTAGCAGTAATCACAGATTTCAAAGATTTTTTTTCTATTTTTTCATCATAAGTGCACAAATGGCAGATTATTCAAATTCTTAGATATGCTTTTTCGTTTTCATGTTTTTGTTTTTTTAACTTCTCCCTTCAGTGCTAGCCCTGCCTGGTTTTACATTTTAGTTTGTTTACTCCATGGTCCCTGTGGCTGAGCCAGGAGCTATCAAATTCCCTGGGTGGAAGTAAGCATCTCTCTCTCAGTTGTGGCTAAGGCAAGAAGAAATTTCAAGTGAGGAAAATAAGTATAGTAAAAGTAATGATTTGTTTAGTGTGAGTTCTTAGTGTAAGGAATGTGAAAAGGGGAATAATTTTTCAAGTAGCATTTTTCCAGGAAACCAGGGGTATGTGTGTGCATTAGTGAAGTTTCAGGTGCATAATTTCCTAATCCCTCCTCATGCAAAGAGGTTTGGTTATGCAGATATCATAGATTGACAGTTATGACCCTGAAGTTATGAACCTATGTTATTACAGCCTGGATACAGGTGCCAGAAAATTCAGAGGCTTCTAGTGGGAAATGAACATAGTCTGTATAGTTTTAGGATATAAGCAGGACCGAAGGAAAGGAATGACAGTAAAGTAAAAAAAAGAAAAATAAGGGTGATATAGTAGGTGTGAGTTCAATGTGATCAGGAGTAGAAGCAATGGAGTGAAAAGTACATAACATAATACTACTGAAGAGGAATGCATGGGTATAAGACAATATATAAAACCAAGAGTGACCTTATAAGGATTTATAATCAGGATAAGGATAATTCTAGTAATATAACATAATAACTAAATATTGAATGCATGCAACAATTTAAAATAAAGATGTGGATGAGGACATGTAATCAAAGAAGCAATAAGCAATTAACAATGTCCTTGTTTTTCTGCTTTTTTCCCCCCCTGGATAGAGAAATATTAATTTTAGATTGATTCTAAAATAAAATCTACACAGTTAAAGCATATCAGAAATTAGTCATTTACATTAAACTTAGAAAATATAGTTTAAAATAATGATTATATTAAAGGATGAGATTAGGAATGATACTATCATAGATTTCCGTAGTATACATCAAATTAATAATAGTGTTTACAAATTTTTAAGTTTTATTAAAATTATTTATGCTGCATATTTGTTCTGACAAGTATATAAACAAAAGAATTATTCTCATTGCTATTTTTCAGATGAAATTCAAGAAGCAGCACATTAGCATTGACACTCAAGATTCCTTTGTTGACAGTATACTCATAATCTACACTTAGATACCTAGGTTATTCTTTTAAAAGACATCTTACATATCCGTGCAACTATTTTTACATTTCTTAAATTTAGGAACCTCAGTAGTGGGGCGTGTGGATGGCTTAGTCGGTTAAGCACCCTACTTTGGCTTAGGTCATGATAGTGAGTTCAAGCCCCACATCAGCTTCTTTGCTGATGGTTCAGAGCCTGGAGCCTGCTTCAGATTCTGTGTCTCCCTCTCTCTGCCCCTCTTTTGCTCTCCTGCTCTCTCTCTCTCAAAAAATAAATAAACATTAAAAAAGAAAAAGGAACTTGAGTAGAATTTTAATTATGTTAGTGTTTCAAATAAATTTTATAAGCCTTTTGACCAGGAGCTGAGTCAGAAGTAGAACTGCTATCTACCAGGTTCTCCTTTGGAAGGGTTTATAGACAGAGAAAGGGTTTGAAATAGATTGATAAAGCATGGGGTGCTTTATTTTATTGGCAAATTTTTATCAGTACTTTAGTCACTGAACTCAACCTGGATCTTCAGCCAGTCTGATGAAACAAATTAGAGGAGAAAGCAGATGGAGATATTGGTCAACAAAAGGATCTACAGTTGTGATCAGAATTTTACTTTAAGATGATATGTCTTTTAATGTCAGGAAAAGAAAATCTGTATAAAAATATTTTCAATGTATCCATTTTTATATGCAGTAATTCATTTTTGGTTTTAAGGTTAGTATTAAATTTAAAGTTGTATTAAAATAATCTGGAATATATTTTCAGTGTGGTCATGACAAAGTCCATTTGTTATTAAAATAAGCAAATATAAATTTCATATGTTCTTAACTGTAAAATGCCATCTCATGTAAAAAATACCATAAAACTGATTTAGAAAGAGAAAGAAAATAAAGGCTGCCTTAAATGCACACATCCATTTTAATATATAGTCCAATTTTAGAAATATTAAAATGTGAGCAAGTGAGAATTTGATACTTGAGGAAATAAAATAATTTTCTTCAACAATTTTGATATCACTTTCTAAAAATTCAAGTTACCAGCAAGACATAGTTTTATTTTTTTGACTCTATGAATTTTAACTCTGAGGGAGTGCTTTTTTTCTTTAATATTTACTTCTACCACCTTTTCCTCTATAGCTTTTAGAAGTTACTTAACTCCTCTCTGGCTTTGTTACCTTGTGTGTAAGGTGGAAGTCTTAACAATATCTATCTCATTAGGACAGTTTAGGGGAAAATTAAGTTAATATATATTGAGTTATGAGAAAATACTTAGCATATAGTAAGTATCCAATTAGTGCTTATTAGCTTCCATAATTATTATCTTTATTATTATGTTGTGTAAATTATTGTTCAGTTACATGAGATATAGAAATCAATATATATCAACTAAAATTAATGGTAGGTAGAGTTTCTTAAGTCAAATATTCTAAATTTAACAAAACATACATTCTCTTTAAGAAAATACCTTATGTGTTGATATTCTAAGTATGGATTTTTATCAGACTTGACATCTTTGAACTTAAGAAACCTATTTTTCTGGGACACCTGGGTGGCTCAGTCTGTTAAGCATCTGACTCTGAATTTTTGACTCAGGTCGTGGTTTCATGCTGGGATCAAGCCCCATGTCAGGCTCTGCACTGACAGCATGGAGCTTTGAGATTCTCCTCCTCCCTCTCTCTCTGCACCTCCCCCACTAGTTTTCTCCCTCTCGCTCAAAATATTTTTTAGTAAATAGACTTGTTTTTCTCCTTATATTCATTTACTCATTCCTTTTTTTTTTTTTTTTTAACTTTATATTTTCTTTTTGCTTAGAAAAGTAAGATCTTGTTTCTGGACAACATTCTTCCCTTCCTTTAAAAAAAAAACAAAGGTCAGTAGTTTACCATTTCTTCACCTCTATCTCAATTCTCAACCTCCCACCCCGCCAAAAAAAAAAAAAAAAGGCATCCATTTTTATTATAAAATTGATTCATCTCTATTCTAAATACTAGGGAATGTTTCCAATGAATGTTGATGTTTAGGATAATTTCTAAAAGTAGCCTATTTTACTGTAAGTGACATTTATAATCCATCACTAAATATTAAAAATTCTAACTCTGAAATGTATCAGAAATCTACCTTCTCTCTCCATCTCCATGATACTACTCTTAGGTGCATATGCACATCATCTTCATCTCTCCTCTTGATTCTTTCAATAACACTCATTGGTCTCCTGTATTCACTCTTTCTCCATTTATTTTTCACACAGCAGCCAATTATTACATTTTAAAATACAAATCAATCATGCCATTACATTTTTTAAGTTTGGAAACGAATTTCTATTATAGTACAATAAACATGAACTTTTTTTAAAATTATGAAATAAAACTCACTGTGTAAATGTGTAAAATATAAATGTATAAAATACAAATATAAAGTGAAGTTAATAGTAATACAATATTACCAGCTCTTAATTTGAGGTTAACCAAGAGATAGGAAAAGCTTAAAGTGGCACTTAGATTCAAGTAGTATGTTTAGAAGGAGATCTTAGGGAGCAGGACAAGGGAACAGTAAGAGTGAATTTAGAAAAAAAAAAAAAAAAGCCATAATGGGAATACTCTACTCAAGTTGCTACTGTAAAAAACAAAACAAAAAAAACAAAACAAAACAAAAAAAAAAACACTCCATTAGGACCTCAGAGAAACATAAAAGAATGGTTCTTATGGTTGTCTTTTGAAAGGATAGAAGTGAGGTATTAATCTACCAGGCTTTATCCACATTATTTGAAGATTACCCCAAATGGAATCAACTTCTTCACAGTTGCAGATTGTTCTTGCCTCCAAGCTTAGGGGAGCCCCACTGCTGCAGAGAAAATCCTGTGGCATAAGTCTGAACCATGTGAAGAACAATTGAGCTAAGACACTAACTTGGTTCATACTCTCATGGAACTGTCTAGTGTATTAAAGCTGAATTACTGGTACTCAAAAGGATGCAATGTTGAGTAGCCAAAAACATCACCACCATCCATCTCATTTATCTTTCAATTTTCTTGAGGCTCAAATTAAGTCTTCTCTGTAGGAATTTTTGAAACAGTGGTCAGGCATAATCTATATAAAATACTTATGCAAGATGGTTATTGAAACAATTTCATCCTCTGATGAATTTACCTTATTTCACTCCTTTACTTCCTTCATAGCTTCCTTTCACCCTCAGCCAATACTTCAGCTGATCTAGAATGCTGGCCCAATGCGGTGACCCAGACTGTCATTTCTGAGAGATCTGAGTCTTTTGTTACATTGTCTCTGCTACTTGTCATTGTTGCTACAGATACCCATTGAGGATTGTCATAGGTATTGAAGCAAGAGATGACGCAGTGAATCCTCTGAGTTTAAAACGTATACTACTCTTTTCCTATATTCTGTTGCAGAAAGCTTAGTTTTCCATTGTAACCAGGATCAAATTCATTCTCCATTGTGGTACTTACTGGTGCACTGGACTACTGGTCTTCTCATAGGAAAAGTAACCAAGTGGCAGGGTTGCTAGTTAAAGAGGTTTATCTTCAATGGTTTGACACTGAGGTTTATCTTCAATGCTGTAGAGGTACATACTTCAGAGAAAATTGAGTATACTATTCTAATTTCTGTTCTCCAGCACTGGATAGCATTATATACATAATGTAAGACCAGTGTGAAAGTCTAAGGAATAGTAAGTAACATGATCAAAGACCCCTGGGATTATATTATATCCTAGAACAAAGGAGTCACCAAGGTTCTGAAACAAATATGGTACAAATGTACTGCAGTTTTCCCACATAAAAGTGAATCATTTTTAATATTTTTTAATGATGGAAATTGAAAAGAACATGTTTTCTGGTATAGTAGCTACATACTAAGTGCCAGAAGGCTTGTTGATCAGTTTCACTAAAGACAGTGCATGGGCACAATTCAAAGAATATTCTCATCCACCGTAATTCATGTATTTGTGCAGGGACTATGCATGTGAATTAATTGTGGAAATGTTGGAATCATCTCCTCCATGTTCTTTGTCTTTGAAGAAAGTACTAATCTATGAATGCCAGTAAGAACATAATACTGTTTCTAATTTAAAATCTGGTCTAGGGAAAAGGAGGTAGTTACAGAGACTTCTACTTGACCTCCACTACAAAAATTATCCTTCAGTCAAAAAGCCATTGTGTGGACTCTATCCAAGCTGCTTAAGTATCTCATTCCAAATGAGGTTCGGAAGTAACGAGAGACAGGACCTTAGACCTAGTGGATGTACTTTGGAGTAGACTGTGGGGTCAGAATTTGGCCTTTCTGAGCTTATACTCTTAACAAATGGGACATATGAGAATATTGGGTAAGTAAAGATGCTGTATGTCACAGCCCTCAAATTGTCTTGGTATTGCCTTTTTTCCAGTTTGCAGTTACTTTAGTAAGTGACAGCAAGTGTTTTGAATATAATTAGGTGTATATCTATTGTATTTATTTGAAATGGTTTTGCAGTATCCTTTTACAAATAGATCCAACCTCCATGTCAAGTGGGTGGACTCTGGGTTTCAGAATCCTCAGATATGAAAACTTGGGGGAAATGTCTTTTCAGATTGCAAAACAGGCCTCAGACTTATATTTCAATTTGGCTGTTTCATCTGTCATAGACTTATATAAAATATATATGCACATGTACACAGACATGCAATATTATTAAGGCATACTTCTCATAGCTGGGGTGCCTGGGTGGCTCAGATGGTTAAGCATCCAACTTTAGCTCAGGTCATGATATTGTTGTTCCTGAGTTCGAGCCCCGAATGGGGCTCTGTGCTGTGAGCTCAGAACCTCGGGCCTGCTTTGGATTCTGTGTCGCCCCCTCTCTCTCTGCCCCTCCCCTGCTCATACTCTGTCTGAAAAAAAGTCACTATAGGGGCGCCTGGGTGGCTTAGTCGGTTGGGCATCCGACTTTCGCTTAGGTCATGATCTCATGGTTCATAGGTTCAAGACCCGCATCAGGCTCTGTGCTGATAGCCAGCTCAGGGCCTGGAGCCTGTTTCCAATTCTGTGTCTCCCTCTCTCTCTGACCCTCCCCTACTCACGCTGTCTGTCTCTCTCTCTCTCTCCTAGAAATAAATAAAACATTAAAAATTTTTTAAAAAGTCACTATATAGATAGATATAGACAGACATAGATTTCACCCTTTTAATGTATAAATTTCACTTGTTTTTAGTATGGTCACAAAGCTAATAATAATTACCACTATCTAATTTCATAACATTTTTATCATTCCCAAAAGGAATCCTCTATATCCATTAACACTTTCTTTTCCTCTCTTCGCTCCCTCATTCCATGGCAATCACTAATCTACTTTCTATTTTTGTGGGTTTGGCTATTCTGGACATTCCATATAAATAGAATCATACTGTATGTGGCCTGTTGTGACTGGCTTCTTTCACTTAGCATAATATTGGAAAAACATACTCCTAAGCATAATTTAGAAAAGAAAGCAAAAGGTAATTTTTATGCCAGAAAACTAAGGATAAAAATGCCTTCCTATTTGGAAAAAATGGGGATTAGCCAAGGTGAAAGTTGTAAAGTAAAAGACTCTTGAGATAAAGAAAACAGATGCAAAGCCACTAAAACTGGAAGAGATAAAGATTTGAGCTGAGTTGAAATAAATTAAGCCGGTGAAATTGAGAGAAAAGTATTCCCATTTCTAAAAATGCACATTATAAAGACAAAAAATGAATATGAGTCTGAAAAGGTGATACTAAATGAAGAGTGAAAGCCTATTTGCATAACAGGTTTCAGTTGGGCTGCCTGGATGGCTCAGTCAATTGAGCATCAGATGTGGGCTCAGGTCAGGATCTCACAGCTTGTGAGTCCAAGCCCTACATCAGGCTCACTGCTGTCAGCTCAGAGACCACTCAGGTCCTCTGCACTCCCCTCTCTGCCTTCCTCCCCCTCCCAAAATAAATAAAATAGTTAAAATAAAAAAAGGTTTCAGTTGGGAAATGTGTTATATTAAACAAACTTTAACAAGGAAAACTTTACTAATATATTAAATTTGTATTTGCATCTATGTGTTCCAGGCAAAATTAATACAAAGGGAATCATTCCTAGAAGAGCCCTTTTAAATATTTCAAGATATTTGAAATATGTTCTCATAATATTTGAAACATTTAAATATTCCCTTATATGAAAATATGAGGAAAAAAAAACACCTGTCACAAATGTGTAAATGATGGTAATAAAATGAAGTTGGCTTCAGTCCAGAAAACAATGGAAGAGAAATTTAAAAATTCTGGTGTGTTAATTTTGAGGCACCAAATGCTTTATGTTGAGGTCTTGATGGATATTACCATTTTAGAGGTGTCAAGATTATTTTGTCTGATTAGCCTAGCATATACTTTAAAATGTATGTCATATTCTACTATGATTTTGTTTTTATGATTTCATCTTGTATATCTGTTAATTTTAATTTCTGTATTATTTTGCTGACTTTATGTAGTGAAATTTTTATCTTTAATAATTTGTCTTGCCTTAATATCTACTATGTCTGTTATTTACATATGAGGTTCTTATGTTTATTTTTCATATTCCATAACCTATTATTTTTATTCTCCCCCTTTGTTCTTTCCTTGCGTTTGAGATATTTTTCTTATAAACTACATGCAACAGTTTATATAATAGAAAAATTTATTGCATACATTTCCTTTGATTACAGTGTTCCAAAATATTTTGTAATTGTAGTTTTTATATCCTCTTTTATAGAAGCTGAAAGAAAAAAGATATATAGCTAAATCATTGTGAGTCAGAACATATAGATAAACTAGTTGATACAATTAGTACACTCACTCTTTTAAAATGAGATTAATTTCTTACTGTAATTTCCAACAAGATTACAAAATCAAAACCCTAAATCCTAAATTTGAAGTACAAAAAAAAGAATTAAATTTGCATATCAAAAAATAAACATTTTAACAGAATACAGTACAACTCCGTACTCCCTAAAGCATTTAAAACTTTGATGTAATGCATGATTTTCTTCTTTGCATTTTTTCTCTCACCCAAATTTTTTAAAATAAAAGGCTTTTCTTTATCTAGGTAGGAAAGTTTTCTTGTGTTTTGTTTGTGCATTTGCTTGCTTTTATTAACAATTCCTACTATCACTGCTTTATTACAGGACAACTTTCTACTATTTCTTCTTTATGAAACGTGTGTGTGTGTGCATGTGATAGATTTTCTTAAATGTTTTATGAACATTTAAGTAGGTTTATTGCTCATTATTACAGATTTAAAATGTGATATGTATAACAATAGGTGAAGGTTATTGGTTTTGATATTCATTATCCTTATTTTTTCTTTTTTTTAATTAATCTTTCTAAGCCAGAGAGTGGTGTGTTTAATATCTTTATTTCTTTCTGTTTCACCTTATGTCTATATGAAAATTTGGCTGTGTAATTAACTGTGAAAGAACCATAAATGTTATAGTTCCCATATGAATTCTGATCTTCAGCACATATTTTTAAATATGAGCTTTTTTCAAATCAGTTTTAGATTTACAACAAAAGTGAGAGAAAAGTACAGAAAATTTCCATTTACACCCACAGCTACCTCCATTCTCAACATCAGTCATCAGAAAGACCTCTTACCAAGAATGAACCTACATTGACAAGTTATAACCACCCAAAGTCCATAGTTTATGTTAGAGTTAACTCTTGGTATTATATATTCTGTGTGTTTGGACAAATGTGTAACGACATATATCTATCATTATAATGTCATGCAGATTATTTTTCACTGCCCTAAAATTCCTTTGTGCTTTGCCAATTCATCTCTTTTCTAACCTCCTACCACCTTGAATAGACTGGTAACCACTGACATTTTTATTGTCTACATATTTTTTGCCTTTCTCAGTGTCATATATACAATATATAACCTTTCCAAATTGGCTTTTTTCATTTGGTAATATGCATTTAAGGATAATTTATATCTTTTTATAACTTGATAGCTCATTTCTTTGTAATGCTGAATAATACTCCTTTGTCTGGATGTACCACAATTTATTTAGTCATTCACCTACTGAAGGATATGTGTTACTTCCAACTTCTAGTAATCATGAATAAAGCTGCTATAACATCCATGTGTTGGTAATTATGTGGACATGTTTTCAGTTTCTTTGGGTAAATACTAAGGAACAAAATTGCTGGGTTATATAGTAAGAGTATTTTTGGTTTCAGAAGAAACCACCCAACTGTCTTCTAAAGTGGCTGTACCATTTTCATTCCCACCAGCAATTTACATCCTTGCCAGTGTTTGGTATTGTCACTGATCCAAACATTGGCCATGCTAATAGGTGTGTAGTGATATCTCATAATTTGTTCATCCCTGATGACATAGTGTATGGAGTTATTTTCAGATGCTTATTTGTCACCTGTCTTCTTTGGTGTCAAAGTGAGTCTTCCATAGCCTCTGCTGTCCTCTCTGTTCCCGATTGCAACTACATAGGGCCCTGAATGTCAGGCTTTGGCCTTCTCCTATAGTCTGGGAGTAAATGTGATTAATAAACTGCTGTGGGTCTCATCTGTTCAGTAATGGATTGTGTATTTGGGCATCCTCATATCCCTAGACCAGGATTCCTCCTTCATCACAGGGATGATTAAACAATATGTTTGTATACTACACAGCTTTGAATGATAATGTACCTGTTTTTGAAACAAAAGGCAGGTTACTGTCTAGAACAATGAATATGCCTCTTTACAAGTCAAAGGACCGGCGGGTTTGCTTGCAACTTATAAAGTCTGTTTCCTAAATTCAGGTTTCCTTGGCTATGATACACAGCCACTGTGTATGTAGCACTCACCTAAGTTGTTTTACCAAACCTCTGTGGGGCTTGAAAGGCCAGGAGAATCAGTGTACAGTTCAGTTTGTGCTGCCTCCTGACTTGTGAATAATAAGGCCCTTTGTCTGTGACCAGGAGTCTCTTATCTCCTTCCAGCCTGCATAAGACTGGCAAAATAATTGCTAAACTTTAAGTAAAGTCAAATTCTTCATATTTCTTGACAACTTGTTTTTTTTAATTTGTATTTGCAGATAAAATTTGACCATCCCTTTGTTTTTAGCCTTTCTCAATAACTTTGTTTTGAAATGTTTGTATATCTTTATATTTTGCTCTGTTTTAAAATTATTTTAATATGTGATTATTCTATTTACATTTATTGATGTGATTGGTATGTTTGGGCTCAGCTATGCGATATTATTTGAAAAAACTTTTAACATTTTTTTTTTAAATTTTTTGAGACACAGAGAGAGCACAAACAGAGGAGGGACAGAAAGTAAGAGAGAGACAGAATCCAAAGCAGACTCCAGGCTCTGAGCTGTTACAACAAAGCCCAAAGCAGAACTCAAACTCATCAACCATGAGATCATGACCTGAGCCAAAGTCAGATGCTTAACTGACTGAGCCACCCAGGCACCCCTCATTATTGCTCTTCTTAATGATTACTTTTCTGATGAATATTTTTGTCAGCTTAAGTATTTGATCTAACTTTATTTTTTCATTTAGTGACTTTTTATAGATATTTCCCATTATGTTCTTTTTACTGTGAAATGTCATATATTTTCCTTGATCAACAATAGTAGGTATGGCATGTATAGTGATGAGTATTTCAACTAATAAATTAATTATTTTTGGAGAGGAAGGGATTAGTCTTTCCTGATTTTCTGATTATCTTTGATTACTTTGAGATCTTTAATTTTCACTTGTTTCTTCCTTTTAATCCTATACCACAAGCCATGAGAGGATGCCATCTCTTCGCCAGTCATCTCCCTCCTGTGCAGAAGTAGTAATTACTATTTGGTGTTTTAACCACCACATCTCAGACCTGTTTTTAACATTTTTACATTTAGGGAAATTTGGGGTTTATTTTCATGTGTTTTCAACATTGTTGGTCCTGCTGCCTGCTCCCTTTTTTTATGAAATCTACTCCAGGTCTCTGTACCAGTAATGCCCTTTGCATGGCTCTGCCTTATTTCTGATGTTATATTACATATGAATTGAAGGTAATAGTAATTTCTATTTTCTCTTTAATTTGAAGATATGTGCAATAGTGATTTATGTACTCTCCTTTATAATATGTATGATATTTGTAGGATAAGTGTAATAACTGAGATTTAGACAAAAATAATTCATTATATCATTCTGTACTATTTTCTCAAAAATATATTAATAGAATTGATTTAATGAATTAAAAAAAACCATTAGTAAGAATTTGGGAGAAATTAGAGAAAGTATTCTAAAAATCTAAAATTGTTGTGTCCATATTTAGATGAACTTTTGATATTCTGAAATTCTAAAATAATTATTACTGAAAAGTATTCCCCATCAGAGATAGTAAGGGAAAATTTCTCTATGTATTTTGTAATGTTGCCCTAACTCTGAAACTCAAAAATTTTAAAATTAGATAATTTCATGAACTATGGAGCCACTTGGGTAGCTTAGTCGGTTGAGCACCAACTCTTGATTTTGGCTCCGACATGGGATCAAGTCCCATGTCAGGCTCTGCTTTGAGCATGAGCCTGCTGAGGATTCTTTCTCTCTCCTTCTGCCCCTCTCCACCTCTCTCTCTCTCTTTCTCCCACTCTTTCCCTCATTCCTCTCTCCATTTCTCTCATAAAAAAAAAAAAAATAGACGTACCAGTTGGCTCAATCAGTTAAGCATCTGGCTCTTGATTTTGGCTCAGGTTATGATCTCACAGTTTGTGAATTTAAGCCCCAAATCCCAAATCAGGCTCCATGCTGACAGTGCATCACATGCTTGGGATTCTCTCTCTCCCTCTCTTGTTCCCTCTCTCTCTCTCAAAATAAATAAATCTTAAAAAAATAAATTAAAATATTAAATTAAATAAATAAAAGTTTATAAAAAATGTGAACCATGACATTAGTCATATGAATATCAAATTTTCTTTTTTTAAAAAATGTTTTATTTATTTCTAGGAGACAGAGAGGGACAGGGTGAGCAGGGGAGGGTCAGAGAGAGAGGGAGTCACAGACTGAAACAGGATCCAGGCTCTGAGCTGGCTGTCAGCACAAAGCCCAACGCGGAGCTCGAACCCACGAACCGTGAGATCATGACCTAAGCGAAAGTCGGACGCTTAGCTGACTAAGCCACCCAGGCGCCCCTCAAATTTTCTTAAGAGCAACACTAGGAAATATATTTAGAAATACTGTGTTGTTATAGATCATAGAAAAGTGAGATATAATTTAAGAACACAGGAGTATGACAAGACTAAGAAATGACATATGTGTCAAGCAGAAATCATTATAAACAATTCAGTACATGTTTAAAAGGTGGTACTTAGATGGAGAATTTAAGAAACAAAACAGATGAACATAGGAGAATTAAAAAAAGAGAGAGAACATAAAACAGACTCTGACTTTGGAGTTGCTGGAGGGGAGATGGATAGGAGATGGGCTAAATGGTGGAGTATTAAAGAGGGCTCTTCTGATAAAAACTGCAAGTTGTATGTAAATGATGAATCATTCTACACCTGCAACTAAAAAAGATACTAAAAGTAATTTAATATGTGGTAGATACAACACAACATCGGCATCTGTCTTTAAGAACATTAATATTTGTAAAGTTCTGTCTCAGTACATTTGGACTGCAATAACAAAGTAACATACACTGAGTTGTTTATAAACAATAGATATTTATTTCTCCACAGTACTAGAAACTGTGAAGTCCAAGATCATGTTGCTACCATATTCAATGTTTGATATGGCCCACTTCCTGTATAGCACCTATTCACTGAGTACTCACATGGTGGAAGGAACTAGGAAGCTCTGTAGAGTCCCTTTCATAACGGTACGAATCCCATTCATGAGGGCTCTGCCATCATAACCTAAGCACCTTTTAAAAAATTCCCACTTCCTAATACCATTATGGTAGAATCCCCTCACTAAATAATGTGGTAATATCAGGAAAGCAAACACAAAAACAAAACAAAACAAAACAAAAAACCCTGAGGATAAGGGAAGACAACCTGGCTATGTGTGCATATGTGACATTCCTCATGACTCTGTATGTCTGTACATGACATCCCTCATGATCCTGTAACATGAGCCCACCCAATCAGACTGTATGTCTCTATGTTACCATGTATCAGAGACAAAGAAGTAGAAAATTTATTTAAAAAGCTACACCTCACTGCACTGGGGGCTCAGTTTTTTGGGTACGAATCCACCAAGCTCATGCTGGCACGAATAAAGCTGCTTCCTAGATAGAAAGGTCTCAGTGTTCCTTCTCTCTATGTGAGAATCTTGCTGCATTTCTCATGGGGGCTCACCTAGGAGGCGGAGACAGTGTTTTTACCTCCCTTGTAACCGAGGCACAAACCACAGGGCACTGGGAGAGGTGACCTCACCTGGTGCCAGCAGACCAACATGCTGGGGCAAGGGCCCTGGGTCAGCAAAGGAACACATAAGTCCCAGGACATAGCTTAGGGAGCGCTGTCCATCAGAACAGCAAGAACCCGGGTTCGTTTTGGTGGACCTGCCCCTAATATGCAGAAGGAGAGCCTGATCACCTCCCAGAGTTTCTCTCGTAGTTCTGTAAGGAATAAGGAAAGAAACTACAGCTCTAAGGCACTGGGAAGCAGGTTGGAGTTGCTGTGTATCTGTGTGTAGGACTCCTCTCATTCATTTCCTGGATCAACGCCTATGATAATGAGAGTCAACAGTGTCTGGTTAGTCTACCTCAAAACGGGCACTTAAAGGAATATTCCCGTGGTGCCACTGAAACTCACTTTGTTTCAGGGAAATGTCCTGTCTTCTCTGACATGAGCTGCCTAATTCCACTAGTGGAAGACAAAACAAAAAACCTAGAATCTGCTCCTCTGTATGAACTGACAAGATTTAAAACTGGGAATACTCTTTCTCTGTCTTTTGCTAGCACTTCACCTCTTCTGCCTTTCCTCCCCCCTCCTCCTGTTTCTGCATCTCCTGTGTTTCTGCACATAACAGGGTCCTCAATACCTAAGGCACCATCAGCTCCTCCTACGACCCTAGATGTCAAGGAGCAAAGACCACCCACTTCAGATTGCCCCACCAGTGTTCCAGGTAAAAATTATCCATGGGAAACAAAGTGTCTTAAGTGGACCCAAGTAAAAAGTATTCGGTGTTTAAGCTAATTTAAGTTTGATGGTTTGAGATAGACCTGTTTATCAACTAAAACACTTGTATTCTACCTACGTTTGCTGAAAGTCAAATAAGCTTATGTTATCTCTGTTCCAATTTGTTAGCAAAAGGATGACTTAAAGTAATGAATAAGTTTGTCCGTCTCAGTTGTCGTGGGTAATTGTTCAAATAGCTTTCACAGTCTTTGGTAACCTAAAAGGTTAACATTTTGCTTGCATAATAAATTGGGATTGAATTCATTGGATATCTAATGAGATAAAAGGCTAAAGCACTAATTATTAGATGTAGGTTTATGCTTTTGGCTTATTGCAAAAAGGACTACTTGGGTCTTGCATGCTTCATGCTTTATTAAGATTTTACAATGAAAAACCTTCTTTGTGCTTAATTGATAAATTTACCATCGAAAATAAATTCTTACATAATAGTCCACAATTGGTTACTACTTAGTTTTCACTGGAGACTAAGGTTTCTAAGAGTTAAAAGTCTGCTAAATGTAATTAAGACCGATAAAAGTAAGGAAAGTAATTCTGTATGTAAAAAAGTAGGAGATATGTAAGAAATAAGAAGTGAAAATACATTTTTTGTTGAAGGTAAAAGAAAGTAATTTTTTCCTAAATGAGACTGGTTGTTTGGAGAAAAAGGGCTTAGGTCAAAATCTAAAAGCAAAAGAAAGTTATAGAAGGTTTGTGAAGGGAAACCTTTAGAACAAAATTTTATATGTGGTCAGGATGAACTAAGGTAAAATAAAGGGATTTTAAAAGTACACTGGTATAAGATTAAAATTCTGCTCTACTCTCTGTTTAAAAAAGCATAGTTTTCTTGATTGCTATCATGGTTTTGATTTTTAAAAAAAAGATAAAATTTCCATTTTACCCATTTGTCTGCCCAAATAGATGGAGAAAAAATGATTTTAACCAAAAGGACAGGATAGCACACCCTTTTGAGTGTTTAACTCAAGACATGGTTGAAATTGCCTCTCTTTCAATCCAAAGACTGGGGAGATGGTGATGATGTCCTCACTGCCAGACTCCAAGTGCTTCACATTTGTGTTGTTTCTGTTTAGCAAAGGAATGGGTGCCTATGCCATATAAGAGATCAATTATATAAAGGGTTTTTACCTGCATATATAGAAGACATTTTGCCACACTTAGCCCAGTGTATGCAAATTTGTAACATCCTAGATACTCTAAAATGGATATCCACGTGGCTGGAACATATTCGTGTGGGCACTGCTGAAAAAGCAAGGGGATAGACCTCAACTTTGACCCTTTTGCCCCCTTTATATCCAATTTTATCCTTACAAAAATGGTTTTCACCAGCCCTTTAACAGATATTTGTAAAGAGGAGTACTGTTGGGCCAAAATAAAATTAGTGCATCCTCCTACAACCAGAGAAGTCTTGCTTGGTCACAACTGATACCCTCAAAGTCTCTCAGGTGGAAAGTGAAGGCATAAGAGAAATTAGGGAAGGCAAAGTCAGCTCTTGGACGTAGGGTCAAGCCTGGATAAGAGCTAATGTTCCCAGCACCCTGAGAGACTGACAAAGCTTTTGGCTGCCAGTTGACTAGCCAGTCAAAATGCAGGACCAGGAGATGAGGCTTCTCTTGGACAGCTATCATGATTAGGAGATAAGGTTTCTCCTGGCCAGCTTTAAACAATTGAGATAAAGGACTTTTTCCTATAGATGGGTGATTCTCCAACCAAGGCCAATACCTTTGAGATGCATTCTGAAAAATGAGAATGATTTTGATCTATAAACTCTGAAGAAACAACAACTCATTAATTATCAAGGGGCGGAGGTCCTATAAGGAACTTTCACTTTCCTACTGGGCCCCAGGTAGCTCCATCCCAAGATCAAATTGAGAATATGAGCATCCATTGAGAAATGGTATTGTGACCACTTCCAAGGTGGTGCTTTAGAGAAATTAAGGAAGTCTAAGGTTAAGCCCTTAAATTATGCTAAATTAGCCACTATTTTAGCAACACAGAATGAGAGCCCAGGGGCCTTCCTGGAGGGTTGAGGGAGGCTCTCATTAAATATATGGCTATCTCCTCTGACACTTTTAAGGCTGAGATGATTTTAAAGGATAAATTTGTTATTTAATCTGTCCTAGGTATTCAGAGGAAATGCAAAAATTGGCTGTTGGCCTGGAACGGACCCTGGAGGAGCTCTTAGGAGCTGCTAGTTAGGTATATTGCAACAGAGATCAGGAAACAAACAAACAAACAAAACAGGCGCCTGGGGGGCTCAGTTGGTTAAGCATCCAACTTTGGCTCAGGTCATGATCTCACAGTTGGTAGGTTCAAGCCCCATGTCAGGCTCTGCACTGACTGCTCAGAGCCTAGAGCCTGCTTCAAATTTTGTCTCCCTCTTTCTGTGCCCCTCCACACTTGCACTTTATCTCTCTGTCTCTCAGAAATAAATATACATTTAAAAAAATTTTAAGACAAAAACAACAAAAAATACAAAAGACAAAAAACAATAAACAACAACAACAACCAAAAAGAAAAAAAAGAGGCCTAAGCAAAATCTGAGGGCTTAGTCATGGCCTTATGCACTATGTCAGAGGAGAATTCCCAAGGTCCTGGCACCAAGTGCCACTTATGTGGCTAGTCAGGGCGCTGGAAATTAGGCTGCCTCAGAAGGGACAACAGAAAGTCAAAACCCTGCAAGCCATGCCCCATATGTGGAGACAGTCACTGGAAGTCTGAATGCCCTTGTGAACCTCTACCTGAGAGGGCTCCTATAACCAGTGTCCCTAAAAGGAACAGATGGGGCATGGGGTTCTTCAGGGTGGCTCCAGAACCCACTCTCTATTGGAAGCTCTGAGCCTTGGGTAACTCTGGAAAACTCAGGTAATTAAAAAGCTGGTTCATTTCTTTCTTGATAGCAGAGCCACCTTTTCTGTCCTCCTTTCCTGTCCAGGCCAACTATCAAAATGCAGCATAATGATTGGAGGTGTCTCTGGAAAATTTATAACTAAATTTTTTCTTAGCCCCTGGATGCATATGTGGAAAACTAATTTTTTCCCATTCTTTCTTGATAATACCAAAGAACCTTACTCCCTTGCTAGGAAGGGACATTATAACTGAGTTAGAGACTGTAGTGCTACTAACTCCAGGGCAGATAAATAATTGTGTGAATTTTGGGGAATTACTGGATATTGTAGGATATAGATACCAGGGATCAGGAAAATAGTTTACCTTCTATATTAATTATTAAAGGAGATGCAATTCCACCTATTCTCCCAAGAAAATAAACTGAGGTCTGACCCACGGACACTGACTTCAGCCCTCAGGATGGTTACAAACAGAACAGAGGCAATTACTCTTACCTAGCTCACAGAGCTAAAAGATCATTAAAACACTGCATCAGGCCTTTCATTTAGGAAGAAATAAAACTTATCAAATGGCCTAAAGGATGTTTACTGGGAAAAATTTGTCAAGGACAAGTCAGCAGGTAACATCAGCCTCTGATATCTGTCTTAGAAACAATCCACTCAAACACAAACTTGACCTCCAGGCAGTTAAAGAATTGGAGACTATCCAGGAAATACCAACAATTAGGTTTCACCCATATGCCAAGGTCAAAGAAATTTCAACATCTGTTGGTATGGTTTGATACTTCCAATAGGTATAGGCCTCCCTCCGCCCCCAAAAATAGAAAAGCCACAAGAGGTAATAATAGCTCTATTTTATAAATAATACCCAGGTTCAGCCTACCTAAAATTTGCAAGTTAATAATGGTAAATGGCTGCCTTGACTCTTTCTCTGGTAGGACTCCCAGCTCTTGAAAAAGTTTATAACTCGAAATAACGCCAACTGTCTGCTTATACTCAGCAAAACTCTAAATAACACCTCACAACCATTAGATGCTTTAAATTAAAAAAAATAATAATAAAGTTAGGGCCAGACTCTTGGAGAATAGAGCCACCATTGATTACTTACTAGTCCTCCATCACCTGGGTTATGAGATATTCTCTGACATATGTTGTTTCAATATGACCAATAATTTTCATACAGTCTGAGAACTGATAGATGACATTTGGGCATAATTGGACAAAGTCAGGGTCTCTCCTGAATTGTTTGACTGGTTTGAAAATTAGGGACATTATCTTAAGACGCCATCTTGTTTGGACAGTATAATCTTTACTTGGTCTTTTTCTCTTTGTTCCTACCAATGTTTATGCCACCTCATACCTGCCAGCCTTCTTGTAAAACCATACCATGGGTCACTCGACCAACCCTTGGGTAGACTCTAACTGCTGTACCCCAATGCCATCTCTTACCAGCTTGAAGAAGCCAGAAGTCATTGTCCCTTTTCCCTAATGACAGTTAGAGACCATATTCCAGGGGTAGGAATGAATAGGGAAAGGGTTAACATTAGGCAAGGAGAGATAAGGGACTTTCATAAAGGCAGACTACAGCTGCAAATGGGAGGCTAAAGAAGCAGACAGAGCTCCCCACCTTATGAAATCCTTAATGGGTGCCTTCCACCACCATTATCAAGGGGATAAGGGAGGATCTAAATGAGATAGGCAATCTAACTGTAAGGCAACAGATGCAGGCCCTTGGCTCCTCCCTAACCACCTTACACCCCTGGGTTAGGGAGTGACTACCTGTGAGTCTGACCACAGACACTCACCCCTTTAAATAAGGAAATGCTATATGGGTGAAGGAGTAGAATATCCAACCCCTAAAATTCCTCTGGAGGGGTCTGTTCACTGTCATATTGTACACCTCTACTGCAGTAAAGGTAGCCGAGGTGGGTCCCCAGATTCACCATGGTAGAGTGAAGCGAGCACCTTGAAACTGGGAATACATTCCTGATCCATTAATGCTGTGCAACCTGACCAAATGCAAGAAGCAATGTAAAACTCCAGCAGCCCTGCCTTAGTCATTCTGGAGGCTGACTAATCTATGCATAGCAAAAAGCTTGAGGAATTGACGATCTGGTGGAACAAAAAAAACTGTCCTTATTTTCTATATCTGTTTCCTTACTGTGATTCACCACCAGCCCTTGTTACCCACTGTTTTTGTGATTCCTGCTCTACTTTTCACCATAGGATTGACAGAGGCCACCTTGGCCAGCTGGGAGTATGGTGAGAGGTTTCTGTTAGCACCCCCTTCCTTTTGTGGATAGGATGCTTCATTGGTACTAAATGGGGGATCAATGGCCATGGGAGGCTAAGGAATTAGATCCCTGGAAACCTTATAGTGGAACAGAATACCCCAGTCCTACTACCAGGGTTTGAATTCTCAAAACTATCTTGCCTGGTGAGGGAAAAGTTTGCCATCTCTGTTGGAAGCTTGACATGCCAAGGCCAAAGATTTTATAACTTAGCTGCCCAGGAAACCCAATGGTGGTAGTCCCCAGAGCACCTTGAGCCAGATCCCCACCCCTTGTCTAACTTCTCTCATTTCTGAGAAGGCTGCGACAGTGTCGACTCAGCCATAAAATGAGGGGCCCAGGTGAATTATACTGGATACGTGGGAGGACAGCCTATACAGAACTTCCCTTAGGCTGGTCTGGGTCATGTGTACTGGGAACTATTCGTCCATCATTCTTCCTGCCCCCACTTGCCAGAGGGGAACATTTGGGAGTCCAAGTGTATGGGGACAGGGAGACTCAAAGGAAATAGCGTTCCCTGCAAATTGATAATTGGAAAGATGATGAATGACCTCCAGAGCCAATAATCCAATATTATGGCCCTGCCACCTGGGCAGAGGATGGGTCCTGCACTTCCGTGTACATGCTAAACTGCATAATCAGGCTGCAAGCAGTTGTAGAGATTATAAACAATGAAACTGTCAGAGCTCTTATCAAAAGCTCTTGGCCTTAGATTACTTGCATGCTTCTGAGGGAGGGGTTTGTGGAAAGTTTAACCTGAGCAACTGCTGTCTACAGATAGATGATGAAGGAAAAGTCATAGAGGAGATCACAGATTGAATAAGAAAGGTTGCTCATCTCCTACTCCAGACCTGGAAACGTTGGAGCCATGGGGAGTTATTTGGAGGATGTTTTTCAACTCTCAGGGGATTTAAAACCCTCATAGGTATTATTCTCTTGATTTTGGTAGCTTGCTTAATCCTACCTTGCCTAGCTCCCCTGGTTATATGGTCTGTCTCCAGCCTCATCAAGGTAATGGTCAAAAGAAAAACAGCCATGCATGTGATGATATTATGGAAATAGAAGCCTCTAAGCCAAGATGATGCTCTTTGACCCAAAATAGGGGGGGTTCAAGCATCAAAGCGAGGAATGTGGTAGAGTACCTTCCCTAAGGAATATGGTGAGGCAAAAAAACCCAAAAAACAAACAAAAAAACCCCACAACCTTCCAGATAAGGGAAGGCAACCTGGTTATGTGCACATATGTGACATTCTTCATGACTCTGTATGTCTGTATGTGACATCCCTTATGACCCTGTAATATAAGACCACCTAATCAGACCATATGTTTCTTTGTTACTGTGTATTTGTTACCATGTATTTGAGACAAAGAAGTAGAAAATTTATAAAAGGCTACACCTCACTGAGCTGGGGTTCAGTTTTTTGGGTACAGATCCACTGAGACTGTACAGGCACAAATAAAGATGTTTCCTGGATAGAAAAGCCTCAGTGTCCCATCCCTCTATGAAAAAATCCTGCTACACTAAGACCTTGGGTATCAGGATTTCAACATATGACTTTTGCAGTGATGCAAACATGCAGACTATAGCCACCTCTTAACAACTTGAATATGGGATATTGATATTTCTCAACATCAAAATTAATATCTATTAGGGAAAACAACAGCTGCAACTTCATATTAAAGAATGGATTCTTAGTTTCAATAGAGGTTGTAGCACTGTTAGAAAATCTTCTCTCTTTGGATTGTTGAAGCATCATTCTAACCTCTTATTATCAAAATTCATAGAAATACGATTAGAATGCTAGAGTATTAATTTCCAGTTTTATAATATTAAAGAAAATAAGTGCATATTCCCTGGTAAAGGTACACTATTATTAGTATCAAGATAACCCTGAAAATGCAAACTAATACACAAGTTTTGAGAAAAGGCATTGGTATAGAATTATACAATATTTTCTTCAAACTCCAGGTTGTTGATTCTTTTTTATGGAAAATTAAGAAACCCTGATATTATTGAAGAGATTCTCTAAAGGGAAAAATCATATCTTATTTGCAAAGTAGTCCAAAGTGTAAACAATAAACTCAGACAGTACACACACCAGAAATCTTTCCTGATTCCTAGTCTACTCCTCAGTCCGTGACCAATTAAAGCTCCATTCTTGCCCTTCTTGGTTCCGTCAAAGAAAAATTGCACTGGACAAGTTAAGCAGGCAAGGAAGACTGTTGCAATTACAATGAGGGAGAGAAACTGAACTCAACTCTACTGAAACAAAAGATAGAAACTTTTTAGTGCTGAGGAGAGAAGTGAAAAGTACTGGAGGAAGTTAAGGGGAAGATTGGTTCATGTCATTAGGTCCTTCTGTGTTATGTTAATTGATGCTTATGGAATTTAGGCCCCTATTCTTCCACAGAGACAGGAAGATAGGAGCACTTTTTTTTTTCTACGATTACATTTCAACGGGGGTGTCCTTGAGAAAAACATTCCTGTGTTGTAAAACTGGGTAGAGACTGAGAGAAGATTGATACCTGAAAGAATCAGAGAAAGAATTTACAACTGCAAGTTTTCTAAAGTAAATGCTCTAAGGAAAAGGAGGTCAGGAGCCTACTGTCAGATAGAAACCTGTCTAAATTTTAGTCAAACTAAGGAGAACGATAAGGCCATCTTGGTCAGTTTCAATAATTTTACTATGACATAACTTTTGAAAAATTATGTTCATGTCTCTTTCCCTTCCACTAAACTGTGAGCTTCTTGAGAATAGATGTTTTATTGAATTCTGTAGTATGGTATTTTATACTATTTTATTCCCTTCTTGCTATTCGTGCTCTTTAGCTGTACCATCTGACACTGACTGATGTTGCGCTGGCTTTGTGACTTACTTTGTTCATTAAAACATTAGCAATAATGACATAAGCTGAAAAGTCTTTATGCATTGGGACTTTTTCTCCTGCTGGTTTTTGGAACTTTGATGCTACCAAATAGAGAGCATGGATTAGCTTATTGGTAGAACAGAAACCTATATGGGACAAAAACAAAGTGTCCTAATTTAGGATCTCTTAGATAAAAAAGCCTGCTAAATGTCAGATACACAACTGAGACTATCCTAGATCATTCCATCTTAACTGAGCCAACAGGAGAGGACAGACTTTTGATACATTGGCCCACAAACAGAACAATTCTATCACAGTTTTGAAAGAAATAATAAATATTTAATACTATACACCATTTAGTTTTGGAGTGTTTGTTAAGCACCAAAAGCTAATTGGTACACTATCTCTGACCACTATCATAATACTTATACTAAGTATCTAATTGATTTGCTGAATAAACGAGTAAATTAGTAATAGAAATCTGATAGAACAAATAACATCTGAAAACTGAGTGATAAGAATTAAGCTATGTAGAAAAAATGCAATTCCCATAAAACACTTAACAGACTCAAGGTCATGTTAAGCACTCATACAAATATATGTTATCCTCATCTACATTTCTGGTAGGGTTAAATTTGACAAAATTAGGCATACTTTTAAAAAATACATGTTATGTATTAAAAATACATGTTTAAAAAACATGTTATATGTTTACCCAAACAGAATTATAGGGGTTTTTGTGTGGTACATTGTCAGCTTGACCTTAAAGAAGATAAATAAGGTAAAGCATCAGCGTTTTCTTTTATTAGGCTATACTGAGAAGCTGTTCAGTCTCCTTTCAATGTACCCGTATGCATTAATTTAGTATGCATCTACTTTTGTCTAATGAGAGAACCCAAATAATTCAAGAACCAGCAAAACCAGGTACACCTAAGTTAAGACTTTATACCATGTATGTGTGCACACACATACACTAATGGGCTTTAATTAATTTTGTACTATTCACTCACTTTTATTACTTATATACTCATTCAACCTAGAATGCATTTTCCCTTTTTATCTGTCAAGTTCTCAGCTCAAATTACATCTTTTTTGGCTTACCTCATTATTTTCTAAACTCTCAATCAGAACACTTAATTTACTCAAATTTCTCCTGTACTTTAATTTTGCAAATATTTTAGTCAGCAATATAGTTATGCATTAAAAAGAAAAACTGGTGTATTCAAAAAGTTAACAGTGGCTATCTCTTCACAGTATTATGTCCAGAATTTTCTGACTTTTCTTATCTAGTTTTCTAGTCTTTATTAAAAAAACTAATTATTCTGTTATCTTGATAAAATGTGTATGTTCTTACAGTTTTTGGGATCATGGAACTTTTCATCCAGTTCTGTTTCTAAACCAAGGAATAGTAAATTAAAATTTGTGTGGGTGGCTATTACCTAATCTTATATTTTGAAATACTTGGGTGATATTTTGGAAAGTAGCATTTATAGCAGAGGCAATCAGTGTTGCAACCGTAGCGTCTATGCCTGACTTCCAACAGCCAGCTTCTATACCTTTTCCATTGGTCTGTCCTCAGGATGCTGAATGTGTTTGGCGATAATGTTCCCAGTATTGGGAAGCCTTAATCACTGGCCAGCCAATAGATGGACATCAATACTCCAGCTCCTTTAACTCTTGCTGAGTAATATTGAGGCTTGTATTTATGGGAGTGCTCTTCATATTCCATGATGTAGCTAACCATTATCACTGCCTTTCCTTCTCTGCATTGTGCTTCCTTAACCTACTCTGGCACCTCCCATAAATTGCTTGAACTGAATCCTTGATTATGAGTCTGGTTCTGAAGGTGCCCAAAGTAACAAAATGCATTTAAAATGTTTATCAATATGGATAACTTCTGTTTGCCCTCAAATCACCTACCAGATGGAATATATAACAAATAAAACAACTTTGTCGTGAATTTGGTTCACTACCATATGAAATTACATATTTATTCCTTCCAAATAAAATTTTAAATTGAAGAATAAGTAACTCAAATAATTTAATTAGATATTAAGGAACTGAAGAAAAATTCTATGCATTAGTTGTATTATAGTGCAAGTTACAGACTAGAATTCCAGCAGATACTTCTTGAGTAAATGAATGTTAATACAGAAAGGAAGAAAAACTGGCAGTTAATGAGCAGACATTGTCAGAGATACTGTTATCTTATTTAATATTTACAACAGCTCTTTAATAAGCTATAGGTGGACACTGAGGCTTAGCAACAGATACAGAATTAGATCTCAGATCTGTTTTGAAACTTGATCCTTATTCTGTGATATGCTGTTTTACAGAAACTGAAACTAAAATGAAAACATGCTGAGAATATTCTACTATATATTTATAACGTTCAGTTTCTAGTTATCTAAAGATATACCTATATATGTAAACACATATTTATGAAAATTATAGAAAAATATATGTATATGAAAATTTGTAGAAACATAGCATCAAACCCTTCTGATTTTATATGAGGCTATGTTTCTCATACATTACATTTACAAGTTCCTCAAACAGTAATGCCTAAAAATGTCTTCCTTCAAAGAAATTATCCTTAGATATCTAATATTTTAATTACTTCCTTTTTATATGCTATAGGTTATGAATGCAAAATCACTACTTTTTTCATGGTTGTGATATTTAGAAGTACAGTTATTATCCAGGTAACATTTTAGGTGGCTTTATAACAAAGTAGAGTTTATTTCAGTTATAAAATAAGAAGAACGGGTGCCATCAAAATGTTTTATATCTTTGTATGACATAAAAGCTCTATCCTATGAATAAAATTTTAGTTTTTCTTCAAACATTAAAACAGTGGAGAATTTTTAGAATGCTATTTTCAAGGTTTAAGGAAGCATGACATTTTACTCGAAAAACAGAGATGAAAGTTATCATCAATTACTACATGAGAAAAAGGAACACAAAAGGTTTTTTTTATTCTATCAAGGTAAGGAAAATTGCACTAGTAAATTGACGAGCTTGAAATAGCAGTTTACATTAAAAATCTATTCAAAGGTGACATCAACATGATTGCTACCGTGAATTGCAGAACTACAGCTAAAATGTTACTCTGATGTTTAAAATTAGATTTACAAAAACAGCTCCCATATATTATACATATTGTATAATTTGAGCTAAACTATGGTATACCCTTTCCTTGTACATTGCTATTATTTTCTGCTTTAATAGAGGATTTTTAATAGTCTTGTGATTAAGCACCTAATATGAGTTCAAATTACAAAACACGGTTGTTTAGAACCCCTCCTAGAATGTAAGAATCATGTGTCTTAAGCTTGAACACTTGATGCATCACTGCAAAAACAAAACAAAACAAAAACAAAACAATGCTATTATTGACTAATTAGTTTATAATTTCAAAAATAGCTATATATTTTAGCAACTCTTGATTTTGGGAAATTTGGATTCATTTGAGAATTTTTATTTTGTTAAATAAGGGAATTTAAAGGAGAATTTTAAAGAATTTTAGAAAAACCATTTTTTTTTAATTACAAAACAACCTCTCAAGCAAACTAAATAAAATCCTAACACAGAATCAGCTGAGTTACAGTTCATGAAAACATAAAATAAAATCAGTTTGATTGGGGATGGGGGGCAACTTAGCCCCTATAGCACCATCCTTGCTCCTTTCCTAAGTTTTAGTTTAAACTAGTGATGAGGACACTGAAGACCCTAATATTTCCTTTAATATTTTCAATTTCCACAAAACCTCTGCCCCCTTTTTCATACCACTCATAGCCTTCCATTTCTTAAGGCAATATATTTAAGGAGGTAGGGTCTTGTGGCCTAATAATTCTTTAAATTACATTATTGGTCCAAAGATAGGAATTTTATTTCCCAAGCATAAGTAACAATGTGCTGGAGCCCCCAAGGTTTACTTTAGATGATATTTCACATCTAGGTCATTTTAACTTTAAATGCCTAAGAAATATAAATTTCTTTACATACCTCTTTCTTTACATACCTCTTTCTCTTAATAAGTATATTTATACCCTGAGTCGTAGTCTATCAGTCCTTCAGTGAGTTTCTGCTAATACAGTTGAAACCTCAGTTCTCTATAACATTGTGAGTGCATATTGTATGGGGATTATTTCTTAATTTTGTTGTTGTCGGTCTGTTTTTGGAAACAAAAAAAGAGTGAGGAATATACAACCTCTTCATTAAGTTTCATTCTTTTAAAAATTGAGTAGGTATAGCTTAGAGTATGCACACATACACACATTCATCACACATACAACACTCAGTGCATTTTCAAAATCATAAAAGATGATGCTTACATTTGAATAGGAGCATTATCACTAAATGACAAATTTTAATTCTGAGTTCATTCACTTGGGATTTTAGTTCTTGAAGGTACCCAGTAAATTTGAAAACTAAAAATATTAAGAAGGAAAAGCAAAGCTACTTTTTTATTTATCTCTTTCTTATTACAAAAGAATTAGCAGATAGCTCAAACCATAAAAAGATTCATTTTAAGATGAAATAAACAAAAGTTAAAAATAAAGAGAGAAAGGGGCGCCTGGGTGGCTGAGTCGGTTAAGCGTCCGACTTTCGCTTAGGTCACGATCTCGCGGTTCGTGGGTTCGAGCCCCGCGTCGGGCTCTGTGCTGACTGCCAGCTCAGAGCCTGGAGCCTGTTTCAGTCTGTGACTCCCTCTCTCTCTGACCCTCCCCTGCTCATGCTGTCTCTCTCTCTCTCTCTCTCTCCTAGAAATAAATAAAAATATTAAAAAAAAAAAATAAAGAGAGAAAGAAAAGCATGCCAGAGAGTAATATATACCTAGCAAAATTATGTTAATACAAATACATGTTTTTGAGCCTTTCATCCTTTCTATATTTGGGACCAAATTTTGATTGTTTCCTTAGCCAATGTGAAGAAGGAAATAAAGTCAGAGATTCAATCAGGTTCTTAAGACTACAAAACAGATTCAAGAGAATAATTATTTCCAGTACTGAGGCCAGGACAATGTTTCATTCTCTCTCTCTCCTTTTTTTTTTTCCCCAAACCATATCTGTGACCATCTCCAAAACATAAGATAGAGTTCTCTTAAGTTGGAACAGTGGTGGGTACCCATGTCTGCTCTGCTTGTTGGATCCTTCAGATTTGGCAAGGGACACAGACTGAAACAACTGAATTTGAACATCTGAAATAGTCCACCTTACAGTACTATTTTTCTATTTAAGTTCTGATTTAAGTTTTTATTTTTTTTTCCTACCAAAAGGCAGAGAAGTGCCTGGATGACTTTTACAAATCTAAAAAGCATGCATAGCTCATATTTTACATACTCACAGAATTATTCATATTGTTTTAATTAAATTTTAAAAGTTGGGAATATTGATATGGATCTAACCTGATAAAAGCATAAACACAGGGAATCCTGTATTCAGTGTATCAGTCAAAATAATGGAGACAAGTCAGAGATAAGTTACTAATCTCTCCACATGCCATATGATGGTCAGAAAGCTCATGTTTTATAACTGAATTAATATTTTTGGCCAATATAAATGTCTCCCAGTAAATGTGTCACATATTTTTCAAGGACCAATAGACCTGACTTCTTCAGCAAATGTAAGATGAAGCATAACATGTTGACATGATATCAATTTAATCTCATCCTGTAAGCACATAACCCATCATTCAGTAGATTACTAGCTTGAAGCAAATATTTTTTCAAAAAATCTATAACTGGGAAGCAACTTGTCTCAACTTATAACTATAACTCACCCTAAAAAGTATATTCTTCCTATGACTTGACTACTGCTGAGGAAGAAAGAACAATTATTTATTATATTAAAATTAACACTACAAAAATTATATTTAAATGAAATATATTTAAGATTAGGTGAAAGTTTAAGTATATGTGCACTTTTAAGTTTGTCATTGTTTATTAAGAACTAAGAAAAATGAGCTTAATTACTGCTTATCACTACTTCATGTGTATTTTATATGTGTCTGGATTCCCTAATAAATGTGAAGTTTAATTATGTTTTTATGTAAATTTCTGAATAATGAAAGTTTCAGCATGTTACTAAGAAAGTATTGTATTGTACATTCTTAATAAGCATAATTAAATTGAGTTATGTTCATGGGCAGGCAAGGTCATTTATGATTTTGAAAACAAAGGTTTCTGGCTAAGTTTTCTGAAACTCAGTTTATTGAGTAAATGTTCATATTCTACTTCTTTTAATGCATAATTTTTTTAAATGATAAAGTTAAAATCATCCATAAACTTTAGGCCATAATAATACTTTGAGTCTAAAATAATATTAGATAATGATCTCATATTAAATCATTTTTTGTCCTATATAATTCATTGTCACCATGGACTTCAATCTTTATTTTTTGACCCATTGTGATAATACTACTGACATCAATCCTTTACAGTTTACATTATAGACACTGTTTGATTTGATACATGTTGCTCTTGTTTATCTACAGACATATTGAAAGTGCTTAGCAACCAAATCTTAACAAAGCTTTCTCTACTTTCACTGTTACACATCCATCAAGAAAATCATAGCAACAGCAACTGCTTTAGATTTCAAATGGGGATATTTTGAAAGAAATTAAACATATTTTCAGCAAGTATTGCAATTTTTTCCAGTCACCAGGAGATTTTTTTGCTTACCTGAAATAAGTAAAGTAGCCTGCAAGCTGAAGGTTTCCACAGAGAATAAAAATTCAATTATTTTTGAAGATGAAAACTATCACTGACCATACTAACCAATTTAAAAGCACTAAAAGCTGAAAAGTAAGCTTTACTGAAAGCATAACGTGAACACCGGGACTATCAGGAAACAACACTGAGTTGCACGTTTACTCTCTTCATAAATGAGAAAAATGCAGTATTTTTAATAGATTGAAGATAAAGATTTTCTGTTCTTTCAACAGCATGAGGAACTTTATGAGAAATTTGTGGTTACACCGGATCCTCTACTATCCCCTGCATCTGAATCGATCTCCAGTAAAAGGTGTATTGCAAGTCATCCTTAGGCTCTTTTTCAATATGCCTGAGTTTGACTTCACTTCTGCATGAGCAATGATATGAAAATATGACCGTATTGATTTGAATGCATTTAAATGATTCTCGGTAAAATATTTGCTCTCTTTTCACATATTCATGGTCAGAAATATGAAATTTATGGAGTTTGCAATGAATTAATTCATTCCATTTGTTCCAAATAATCAATTCTTGCTTATAAAGGAACTTAGAGCTCTATCCAGTGTCTATATCTCCTAACAAATTCTGACCTAAGAATCTTACATGTTTTGCTGTATGGATAGAAGAAATATGGATAGAAAAATAATGACCTAAGTGAAGAGAAAAAGAAAAAATAAAAGAGAGAAGGTGGAAGTTAGAAATGAAAATCCAAAGGAGATTGAAATGATATTTTCTTCATCTCAATAGTAAAGAACAGTCTTAGAACTATTGAATGAAAATTCAGTGTTTTCTGAATTAAATCTTGAAACAGTTCATCAATCCTCCTCCCCTTAATAATATGTTTGTATATCATCTAAATAATTTTTGCTTTTATTTTTAGTTGCTCGATAATAAGCTATCAAATTCCTGATTTATGCATTAGCTACTTTGTTAAGATAGGTAAATTTGGTAGGATATAGAATTGAGAATATGAGGGGGAAAAGAGAGTAATGTAGCAAAGAAATTAAATAATAACTAGCAATCCATAATCTGATAAGAGAAAGACTTTACATAGTATTCTGAAAGCTAAATCTAGACAGAAGTTTAAAAATCAGTGAGATCATTTGTAGTAAAAATGTACTACTACTAATTTACATTTTTACCTGAATTACCAGGACCTATCACTGGAGCATCTCTAGCTCTTAGTATCCTGGGAACTTAGAGCAAATCAAAACCTCTTGGCTGAAAAAAAGAAACTTTCGATTTAGTTATAGGTTATTGTTTACCCCATGGAAAATAAGCAATAACACAAAAACTGACTCTGTACAAATATGTGTCCATATGTTTTAAGCTCTGCTATTACACTGTTCATCTAGTATTAGAGATTGTCCCTATTATTGTGGTAGAGCCCTTCCCTAAGGAACGTGGTGGAAACCTCCTCAGAACAAAGGAAGACAACATGGCCCAATTAACTCTTATACACTTTTGCAGAACTCTGTCACAACTCTGTAACTTGGACTGTGTCCAATCAGACTGTATGTGTTACCATATATTGGAGACAAAGAAGTAGAAATTGCATAAAAGGCTATACCCTGGTGCACTTGGGGCTCAAGCTTTTTGGGTCTTAGCCCACTGAGCCAATGCTGGCACAAATAAAGCTGCTTCCTGGAAAGAAGAGCTTCAATGTTCTGTCTCTCTGTGTGAGAATCTTGTTACATTAATAATATAACAACACACATAGCACAATGGTAGTACAAATAGTTTCTGTTGTTAATTTCTTACAAGGGCCCTGAAAAGTCCTTCACTGATATTTGATTCTTGTTTTCCTTTTAACCTACCAGCTTTGTCCATATCTTAAAAATATAGAAAATGCAAGGGATATATATATTTTTTTAACAATTAGTAGTAACAATGCAAAGAAGAAAGGAATAACAGGCAAAACATTACGTAAACTAAAGCCTATTCAAAGTCATTCACAAAGATTTAGTGAATAAAATGAGGGGCAAATTTGTGTTCTCTCTCAACTGAGCTCACTCTAATTTGACTTTAAATAAGCTTTTGATCAACAAGACCTCAGTCTGCAGCAACTCATTTCTGTGATCAGCTACAGAAAATTAATAAAAAAAATTTTTTTGTTAATGCTATATATTTTAGATTTCTTTCCAAAAATCAGATAAATTTAGGTTTTCTGTTTAGTATCTATGTGACTAGTGCCATATTTAATGAATATCTAAAGAACACATTTTTTTTCTCAATTTATATCAATTATAACACAGTCAATGAAAGACTACCTTATAAAATGGGTTATCTGAGAGCTTTTTAAAAGTTAGAAAGACTTTAATCTAAAGATGTATATAAATAAGTGAAGACAAGTAAAATGCAAATAAACAAAAGCCATTTATTCAGTGCCTGCTATAGCAAAGGAATTAGTCACCATCACTTGGGTTTGGTAGACTCAAAAGTAAGGCAGAGAAGTGGAAAAAGTTTGTAGTAGAACAAAGGGAAGCTTTCCGCTATGCCTTGACTAAAGGATCTTGACATCGAAAAGTTTTAGTCAAACTAACTGAAAGTGGGGCATTATATGTGATTGGCTTTCTCTAGTTGGTCCTAAGTTTGAAATGGAGGCAAAAATTAGGGGAGCTGACACTAATTAAACCTTGACCATTTTGAGCTAATAGAGGTAGTGGTTATTGTTTGTCTTTCTGGATTGGTTCCTTGGGATAATAGTCTGACTTCCTAGATTAGTTACTATAGACAGTAGGTTGACTTCCTGAGATGGTTAACCAGATAAGGTGTTGGCTTCTTCAGCTGGTTGCTACAGGTTGTATTCTATTTTTATATATCACCTGGCAATTATCCATTTGTATATTCCATCAGATCTTAGATATTTATTTGAAATCCCAATTTTTATTACAATATATTTTCTATAGGAAAGAAAGACCATTGGATTATGCAAAATTAATATAATCCTAAAACATTTCTAATTTAATTATAAACATTTACTTTCCATATGTTTCCAAACTATTACAAATAGTATATATTTATGTCAATAGCTATAACTCAAAACACCTAATTACAAATTTAATTTCCACAAAGCATATTGAGGCTTTGAGAGAGCTTATTAGTTATTTAATAAACAGTTATAAAGGTGCCTTGGTGGCTCAGTAGGTTAAGTGTCTGACTCGATTTGGCTCCGATCATGATCTCATGACCATGTTGGGGTCTGTGCTGAGCATGGGGCCTACTTGGGATTCTCTTTCTCCCTTTCTCTCTCTACCGCTCCCTACTCAGCCGCATGCTCTCTCTCTCTCAAAATAAATAAAAATTAAGGAAAGAAACAGATGAATTCCTTAATAAAATGGTTAAGTATTTTAAAAATTGTTTGATTAACTTCAATGTTTTCTAATTTGTACAATCACTTGGAATATTTGAAACCAATTCATATTATCCAGTTCATTGGCTCAGTACTTCCACACATCATCATCATCATTTCATCATAAATAACAGATACACTGTGAGCAGCTACAGAGTATTAGGCCCATAACTGAAAGTAGAGATAGAAAAATAAGAGATAGTACACATGATAGTTAAGACTCAGATCCTGAAACCGGATTGGTCTGACTAGTTACTAATTAAATGGCCTGGGAAAAATTTTAAAAACAAAAACAAAAAACAACAACTTCCTACCTCAGTTTTGCCAACTGTGAAATGCAGATACCTCATGTGTTGCTTTGTTAATTAGAAAAGTTATATTAGCTATTAGGTATTATTACTATATTTAATCTTTAAAAAAAACCCTATGACGAATGTACCTTCATTATCTCTATTAAGAATTAACTGCATAATAAGATTGAGCGTTTGCTAAATATCTTGACCAAGATCACATTCTTGGGAAGTAGTAGTATAAACACTGAGTATACTTTATTACAGCCTGAATAAATTACAAAATGTGTGTTAATTGGTGAGTAACTCAGGACCCATGAATTAAAGATACAGTAGTTCAATTAGAATAAAGTTTAGCAATAGAAGGTAGTCATAATATTAGGAATACTTCTTGTAGCTAAAGTGTAAAAACACCTCAGACATATTGAAACCTATGATTTAAGTATTTTTTGGTATCCCAGAAATCCAGTGAAAGTTTTTAAGCAATGAAATGTTTTTGAGATGTTTTGAAATGTAAAAGAGATGTTTTACAAAATTTAAAGAATATCAATCTTCCTTATAAAATAAATTTTGGAAGAGTCTGATAGAGATGAGACTGTTTTCTTCTCGAAAACAAAAACAAAAACAAAACAGTTGAAATGCTAAATAAAAGAAAACATTTCAATGGAAGTGAAAAATGAGAGGAAGAAAAGCGGAGATAAACAATAAAATGAATTAATGTTTTCAATCTAAGTTAATATGGATACATAAATGTTTACATAAAGTTCTGAAAAAGACAATACATTTTTATCTTAATGAACTGGGAGATGATGTATCCATATTTGACTTTTAGAATATTTTTCACGGAGGTATTTCTTTCAATTAATGTTATGTTTTCTTTATATAAACTAGTTTTTATAAATATTTATTTATTCACTTTACACAGAGGTTTACTACTCATCTTACTAAATTTAAGTCTGGTTCAACATTCAAAAATCAATTAATGTAATCTATCACATCAATAGTCTAATCTCAAAAGGAAAGTATTTGGTGGTGTCCATCCCTTTTCTCTTAGAACTTGCTTCGCCCTTTCATCAAACCATGCTACTCTCTGGAGAGAACAGTTTGTACATTTTAAATGAAAGTTTCCCTCATTAGGGGAAAAAGATAATATTAAAATAGAACTAAAGGAAATAAATCTATAAATCCATAGAATTTGAAAAGAAAGCAGGATGAATGTTAAGACAGGAGAGTATGAACACAAATGATTTAGTTGTGCAAACCATACAGTGTGGTTATTATATTGAATGTTAGCATTATGAATATAGAGGAAGACATTCACATTGTTTTAGAAACTTAAACCCAGGTAAAAATGTGAAACTTATCAAGGGGAAACCTTGAAGTTTATGATTATGGTATGGGAGAGATAATGGCTGAACTTCAAGGTAGCACAGCCAGAGGGGAGTCTAGTTTAGAAAAGAGAAATTAGGGGTACCTGGGTGGCTCAGTCTGTTGGGCGTCCGACTTCTGTCAGGTCATGATCTCACAGTTCATGGGTTCGGGCCACGTGTTGGGCTCTGTGCTGACAGGTAGCTCATACCCTGGAGTGTGTTCCAGATTCTGTGTCTCCCTCTCTCTCTGACCATCCCCTGCCATGCTGTCTCTTTCTCTCTCTCAGAAATACATAAGACATAAAAAATGTAAAAAAAGAAAAGAGAAATTATAATTATGGGTGTATACAAAATTTTTATAAAAAAGACACCACTTTAGGTTATTTCACATTATCAGGTATTTGGACATTAACATGATGTTTCTATGTTATCTCTGGAAAAAATAAGAAAGAAAATAAAATATTTAAAGTTTTCTCATTATCCTAGCATACATTTATGATTACCTAGCATATCAAAGACATCACTAGAATACTTTTATTTAACATGATAGCTCTAAACAGAATATGTAAAACTGTGTATAGTAAATTATGATCTAGTGTCCATAACATTGAAGTCAAGTAAGAGAATCATAAAGTATTCTGTGTTTTACACTTTAAAATAATCATATTTTTTGCTTACCTAAGAGCTATTGCTTATAACTGACCATTATTAAATGAAGGTATTTTTTTATTTCCTAAGCATATTAAAATTTTATGTTCTACTTACATGTTATGTTTCTTCTCATATTTCTCACCAGAAACAAGCTCAGTCAAGATTTTGATATAGTGATACATACGATTAAAGCAAAAAACATATTTTATAAAAATAAAATTTAGCATACCAAGGTAATCTATAAATAGAGCATTTAATAACTATTTGCCAAGGTAAATTAAGACTTTAAACCAAGCATTCATATTCCTATGGTTGTAGCACTCTATCTGTGCCTGTTTAAATATAATGATCTGGAGTAATTGGTGGCTACCTCTATAAAATATGTGAAATGATTGTAGCTTCATAACCTTCGCAATTTATTCAAGTCAGTAGTTGCTATTAAATAAAGTTAGCTTAAGCTTTTCTTCAGCATTTGATTAAGTCTTGCACAGCTGTTTTTCACTCAAATATGAAATTTCATTAATATAAATCTTTGGTTCAATGACTTTCATTTTATTTAAACCACTATTTTCCATCAAAGAAATTTCATGCCAATGGAGGGACATTTCTGATTTTAGATCACAGTTATTGCTTTAAAAGAATGTTTAATTTTTTATGTTATTATACTTTTTTTAAGAAATAAAAAAATAATTCACCCATAGGAAAATCAATTTTCAGAGTGGATCATTAACTATTTTAGTAGTATTAAACTTACATTTAAGATATTTTAGAAATGTTTAAGTCATACTAAAGCAATGTGTAAAAATAGACACATTCACAAGTCCCTTGTAAATATGATCTTTTTGTTTTTTAAAAATCAGTTCCTATATTTTAAGAATGGATGCTAGGATGCTAAGAGCAGCTGTAACTCTAGTGGTATTCTCTCCATCTTTCTCCTCCTTCTTAATTTAATTTATATAAATTTGGAGAAAAAACAAACTCAATTTTTTATTAAAAATGCATCTTTCCATTGTAAAGGATGGGCATGTTCAGGGACCTGGGTTCAAATTCTGACTTTCCCATTGACCTATAACAAAACATTTAAGCTCTCTCATGATTGCTCCTCGTCATTTGTAAATGGTGTGTTAAATTAGCATATTTATTTTAAAAAAAACCTCTTCAATTGGGGCACGTGGGTGGCTTAGTTAGTCAAGCGTCCAACTTCAGCTCAGGTCATATCTCACAGCTTGTGAATTCAAGCCCCACATTGGGCTCTGTGCTGACTGCTCAGAGCCTGGAGTCTACTTCAGATTCTGTCTCCTTCTCTCTCTGCCTCTTCCCAACTAACTCATGCTCTGTCTCTCTCTCTCTCTCTCTCAAAAAATAAAAAATAAAAACATTATTTTTTTTAAAAAGCTCTTCAATGAAGAGTCTAAAATACTATTATTGTAAGCATAGATCTTACCTATTTCCTGAAGCGTTAAAATTTTTGTCCTTAAGGATTTTCCCACATATAAATAAATGCTATTTACAGTTTTTCTTCCTCATTTGATCACTTAATCCTATTAACAGATTTAGAAAATATATTTTATTTTTCTAAGAGCAGTTTTATTTATATTATTTTTTAAATGTCTGTTTGTATTTAAGAGAGAGAGATCAAAACAGAACATGAGAAGGAGAGGGGCAGAGACAGCGAGACACAAAATATGAAGCAGGCTCCAGACTCTGAGCTGTCAGTGCAGAGTCTGTTAGGGCTGTAACTCATTTGTAACAATAAAAGTTTACATTGTATGATTACTGAGGCTGAGGACAGTGATGCCATTCCCACTTATTTGCTGAAACATACTCAGAGCTCTGAGTAGCCAAGTGAATACTCTTACTACCCTGAGGTCCCCAGGTTTTAGCTAACAGACTAGAAAAGGCCACAAGCAAATTTAGTTTTGCAGATTTGCATTAGACCTCCACTGACTTCTGCCATTCCAGGTGCCAGAGAGATGAGGAAATGAACTTTCAGATGTGTCTGACCAGTCGTTGCGTAAGCCCCCAGACTTTCTATTTTCTGGCTGTGTCCTTTCCAATTTACTGACCCACCTCACCTATGATCATAAAAAATAAATAAATAAATAAAAATAAAAATAGTAAAATGTTTTAAGCTGTTAGATTTTAAAGTAGTGTCTTAGCAATTGAAACTGTAACCAGTCTAGGGGCAGGCTTTCAACATCTGCAGGCTGGTCCCCCAAACTATGCTCGTAACCATTGTTCTATGAAACGTGATACCATAAAAAAAAGTCTATAAAGAAAAAAATACCTTATCTTAGAAGGTTATTCAATATTTTGCATATCAGATGTCAGATGTATTCAGATTCCTTGCAGAGTTGATGTTCATATGCAGTATCTTCTAAGCTCATATTCTAAGATAAACTTTAGATTTTAGGGGCAAAAATATCATTCATATTGATTAATTTTGCTATGCACTCACCAGTCCCTTTTAGAACGCATTCTGAAAACTACACATTCAAATCTGGGATCCTTCAAAAATAATTTGACCTAGCCACAGTAAATGTTATCAGTGAGTAAAGCTCATAATCAGATTGCTTCACCCTTAAACAAAAACCATGTTCACCATAAAAAATTTTAGTAAATTTTATTTACCAAATTGTATTCTGGTAGTAATTCAAGCCTGTAATGAGGAACGTTTTTAATAAATAGCCTTGTTGACTCAGAAGATCTGGATGACATAGTTTGATGATTATAGTTTGAGACCAGTCCTTGAAATCAGGCCCTGCAAATCTTCTAATTTTTTTCTTCTTTTTAAAAATTCTTTATTTTAATTATTTTTGCATTTCAATACAGATTTTTAAAAACAACTTGTCAATTTCTAAAATAGGGATTGGTACTTTGATTACTATTATATTGTATGTATTGATTACTCTGGGGAAATTTGACATGTTGACAATATTAAACTTTTCAATTCATAAAATAGCATTCATTAAAATTATTAGTATATAAAACATGTATACTAGTAATTTTATAATTTTTAATGTTTGTTTATTTTTGAGATAGAGACAGTCCACAAGTAGGAGAGGGACAGAGAGATAGGGAGACACATAACCAGTTAACCAACTGAGCCATTCAAGCAACCCCATAAAAATTGCATTTTTAATATTTAAAATTGCTCTTAGCAATATTTTATAGTTTTCATTTTAGAGGTCTAGCATAGTCTTTGATAAATGTATTCTAAGAATTTCATGATTTCAAAGGTATTATATCTCATTTTCTAAGCATTGGCTCCTAGTATGTACACAAACAATTTGTATACATTCATCATATATCCAAATTTTGTATCTACAAACTTTCATGATTTACTTACTCATTTGAAGATTACTTTTATAGATTTTTAAAAATGTTTTTATATATATAATTATATCACCTACATATATTAAAGTTTGTTTCTGTTTTTCACCAATCTGTATGTCTTTTATTTATTTTTATTACCTTACTCCAGTGCTTAGGATCTATAGTAAAACAGTAAATAGAAATGATGAGAGTAGAAAATCACTTTGGTACTAAACCTTGAGGAAAAAGTTAATAGTTCATGATTTAGAACAGTGTTAGTTATAAGATGTTTTAGATGGTCTTTATGAGATTCAAGACATTGCTTTTTAATCTTGATTGCTATATATTTTGTCATGAATATTTTAAAAATTTTGTTGTATGTGAATATGTGCAATGTTTACCTCTATTGAACTGGTCATAAGAAAATTCTTTTGCTTTTAGTCTGTTAACATGATTAACTAAATTAATAGCTTTTCCTGGATTCTATCACTTAGATTAAATTTGCCATTAATTGAACATAGGTGGAATCATAGGATAGAGGACTGCAGCTTCCTCCCTTTGACCTCCTTTCTAATTGATTAAAGCCAGGTGATTTCTTAATTCGGGCACAAGACCCTGTGGGCAAAGAGGAACTACCTCCTCAAGTTACAAGAACTGCTCTGACGAGCACAAGACCCAAGTGTGATTGACCCAAAGGCAGTGATCGACCACACCTTTACTACCCACTTACATGTACCCACTGAACTTTTTTCCACGTTTTCTTTATATACACCTAAAAGTATTTTAAGCACTTTGGAGATAGACTTTAGTCCACTGGCTTCCTGGTGTTGACCTCACTGAAATAAATCCTTTTCTTATTTCTCCACCCCTGGTCTCTCTGTCTTTGGATTTGTCAGGTGCAAGTAGCCAAACCTGATTTGACGGGGACGCCAGGAGCCAGGTGCTCTTACATCCCTGGGCCCCAGGTACAATAGCATATACTTTTTATTTCTGCTTTAATTACTGAACATATGAAAAATTCATCCTTCTTTTTGTGGTTATCAGCTTGTTTCATTTGGCTGCTACTTAATACTCTATTGTATGAATGTTTAACATTTCCCCCCAGTATTTTATGACTGTATATGTGTATTCTAGTTTGGAGATGTTAAGAATAAAGCTGCCCTGGGGTGCCTGGGTGGCTCAGTCATTTGAGCAGCTGACTCTTGATTACAGTTCAGGTCATGATCCCAGAGTCACGGAATAGAGCCCTCTATAGGGCTCTACACTGAACTTGGAATCTGCTTGGGATTCTCTCCCTCTCCTTCTGCCCCTCTCCCTTGCTCATGTGCACACTCTCTGTCTCTGTCTCTAAAATAAAAAATAATACTAATAAAGCTGCCCTGAACATCTTTTTATGTATCTTTTTTGCAGGCATGCATTTTCATTTTTATTGGGTAAATATCTAGGACAGGAATTGCTAGATCATACTTTTAGGTTTAAATATATTTGAAACTGCCAAAGAGATTCCTAAAGTAAATGTGCTATTTTTATTACTTCCAGCAATATTTGATATTTCCAACTGTTTCACATTATTTTTTTAATTAAAAAATTTTAATGTTTGTTTATTTTTGAGAAAGAGAGACCGAGAACAAGCAGGGGAGGGACAAGAAGAGAAGGAGACACAGAATATGATGAAGTTGGCTCCAAGTTGTCAGCACAGAGCCACTGCAAGGCTCAAACTCACAGACCACAAGATCATGACCTAAGCTGAAGTTAGATGCTTAACCACTAAGCCACCAAGGAGTCCCTCCAGTTGTTTCATATTCTTGTCAAACCTTGCTGTTGTTAGTTTTTTGTTTGTTTGTTTTTTAATGTTTATTATTTCTGAGAGAGAGGAAGAGAACAAGAGCAGAGAGAGAGAGAGAGAGAACGGGAGGGTCAGTGAAGGAAGAAGACACAGAATTCCAAGCAGACTCCAGGCTATGAGTTGTCAGCACAGCCAGTGTGGGGCATGAACCCATGAAACTCGAGATTGTGACCTCAACCACAGTCACTGTTTAACCAACTGAGACACGCAGGCACCCCATTTTTTGTTTGTTTTTAATTTTAGCATTTTTGGTATGCGTATTAGTATCTGATTTCACTTTAGGTTGCATTTCAGAAATAACTAAAGATGTTAATATATCCCTGTAGTTATTAAGCCTTTGATATATTATTTCTGAATTTGCCTATTCAAGTCATTACCCCATTTTTACTTGGGCTGTTTGCCTTTTTGTTATTGGTTATAAGACCTTTTTGTTTGTTTGTTTGTATTTTGGATATGATGACATTGTTAAATGTGTTTGTTGCAAATAGTTTCTCCTTCTTAGTCTATAGTTTGCCCTTTTACTTTCCTTTCTGTGTGGTGGTGTAACATATCAGTCTTTGTATTTGAGTGTGCTATAAAATATAAATCTATTTCTCAGTTACACTACTTGTTGATATTGTCCAGACCAGACCACAACATTGTTCCTTTGTTCCCAAGCTAGCTAGAATGGGTTCCATGGCTTTGATAAATAAGTATTTTCACTTTGGTCTATAGTTTCTTAGCTTCTGCCATTTTTAATCATTATGAAAGATTGCCTAAAGTGGAAAAAGGAACATAATAAAATTCAGCAGATTAAAGGAACCATGGGGACCAGAAGTTTGCTATCTTCTTACAAGCTATTGGAATTGTAACATCAGTACATTTTATACTGTATGCTATTTTGCATTATCCATTCTTTTGGAAGTTCTGATGTTTTTTAAAAAAGTGATGAGCATTGTGTACCAATTCAAAACACCCACCGTATAGAGCTTTTCTTTTCACATCCCTAAATTGCTCTCAGATCCAAGTCTTAAATTTATACCTTAAGTTAAGTTGCTTTTATGGTCTGCTTAAAAACACAGTTTCTAAAATCTCAGAAGAAAGATAGATTATAAGCTCCCTGCTAAGAAAAATTGATGAGTCTAAGTCCAGTGGTAGTAAAGCACTCATACACTTTATACCATTACAAAATGTGATATTCTACAATCTATTTTTCAATAAAATATATATATCTTTGAATTATTATATATCTTTGAATTGAGGGGAAAAGAACTGACGGACATTCTTGCTTAGGGAGAATTGGTAATAATATCCATTCCATTTTCAATTTAAAATGAACTCAGACTTCTGATGTCAGTCAAGATCATGTAAGATCAGTATAAACCAACTTACAACTACTACTCTGAACAAAATACAAAAAAACAACTTCATGAAGACTCTGAAAAGTAAATCAAAGCTGGCAGATTTGGAGGAAAAAAAAGAATTCAAGAACCAATCCAGGAGTGGCACAGGAGAAGCTTTCATAAGAATCTAAGATATAAGCCACCACACAAGTGTCAGACTCACATTTAAGTAGCATAGGGACCAGACATATCCAAAGCAACATAACAAAGACACGGAAGAGAGTGTTGCTGTTAGAAACCTCAAATGATAAGAAGATAGATCTTATGAATTGAACCTGGCTGGGTTGTTTGACTGCTAAAAATCAAAAACATCCTTCAGAGGATTTTAAAGAAAACTCAGGATCACAATGTTCAAATGTCCAGGATGCAATTAAAAATCACTCAATTTACAAAGAATAAGACAAACATGACCAGTTCACAAGAGAAAAGGTAATTAATAGATACATACCTCTAAATTACACTGATAAAGGAATTATCAAAGATTTTAGACATGTATTGCAACTATGATCTGTGAGGTAAAGTAAAAACACTAAAACAAAGATATATGTTGTTAGCAGAGGATAGAAACTATGAAATAGAACTAAATATTAGAAAACTTAAAAATTCAGGTAAAGAAATCACTGAATAGCTGAATAGAAATGACAGAGGCATCAATGAACTTAGATATATAAAATTAGATAAATATTAAGATTATATAAATAAAAAATTATTCAATCTGAGAAAATGAAAAAAGTGATAAAGATAAATAGAGCCTTATTTCAAACATCAAATTTCTTTTTTTTTTTTCAAACATTAAATTTCTAACAGTAGTATATGAGAGACAGAAGTAGTATATTAGAAGTAGAGCACCAGGGCTGCATGGACAACTCAGTTAGTTAAGCATCCACCTTTAGCTTAGGTCATGATCTTATGGTTCATGGGTTCGAGCCCAGCATTGGACTCTGTGCTGACAGCTCAGAGCCTGGATCCTGCTTCAGATTCTGTGTCTCCCCATCCCCCTCTCTTTGCCCCACCCCCACCTGTGTGCGCTCTCGCTCTCTTGCTCTGTCTGTCTGTCTCTCTCTCAAAAATAAACATTAAGAAAAAAAAAGTAGAGCACCAAAATGCATGTGGTAATTAAACAACATACTGCCAAATAACCAATGTGTTTGTATGAGGAAGTCCCAAGAGAAATTAGAAAATACTTTGAGGTGAGTGAAAACAGGATACAACATACTTAAATGTAAAGATACTGCAAAAGCAGTGCTTAGAGAAGTTTATAACTGTAAAGGCTTACACTGAAAAAATGTCTAATCAATAATATTACCTTACACCTTAAGAAACGGAAAAAAGAAGACAGAAAACTAAACCCATAATCAGAAGAAAGGACATTTTAGAGTCTAATGTGGAAATAAATGAAGTAGACAACATAAAATAATGGAGAAAATCAATTAAACCAAGAGTTGGTTCTTTGAAAGATCAACAAATTGGTAAAGCTTTATTTAGACTGATCAAGAAAAAAGTAAACGGCTCATTGCGATGTAAGTGCCTGACATTAAGTTTTGATTGCCAAGGCACCCATTTCAAAGACCATCTCATATAAACATATTGCCAGTTGTATGACATAGCTACTAGTGAAACAGCTAGATAAGAAACCAGCCTGCCTCTACCCAACAGATCCCCTTTTAGAATGCCCTGGATAAGCTTAGTAAGTAATCTTTTGAGTAACCTTGCTTTTTCCTTCTTACATCTTAATTCCTGTTTTATTTTATGTTTTAAATTCACCAATAGGAGTGAATCAGGGAAACCCCAGGCACCCCACCCTCTACCTTCTACCCAGGTTGGCACTTCTTGTCTCTCTCTACAGAGACCTCTCTGTGTGGTCCTCAGGCTTGCCCTGTAACCTCCAGAAGTTGTGAGAAATAAACCCTTTTCTATCAAAGTTCCATGATGGTTTTTGCTGAAGTGTATCTTGCAATCAAATAGAACCACAGGGGTGGGCCCAACCACAATATTGGCTGTGGTAAGGGAAATCTCTGTGGAGGTAGCCATATGTATTATGGGTCCAGGCAGTTTCAGTTGATAGCATCTCTATGAACAAGCTAAAACCAACATAACACCCACTTTACATAAATAAGGAATGAAATTACAGGAAAAGGTAGGAATCTTAAGGTATATTGTAAACAATAATACACTAACAAATTAGAAAAAATTGTCAGATTTCTAAAAGGTCAATTGCTTCCAAGACTCATGATTCAAGAATATGTAATAAAGCTGAGTAGTCTCATAAGAAGTAAAGAGATTTAATTACTACTACTAATAATAATGTACCAAATAAAATCCAACAAAGATGGCTTCACCAATTATTTATTTGTTTATTTATTTATTTATCTATCTACCTATTTATTTATTTAAATGTTTATTTTTGGAAGAGAGAGAGAGTATGAGCAGTGGAGAGTGAGACACAAACTGAATCAGGCTCCAGGCTCTTGAGCTGTCAGCACAGAGTCTGATGCAGAGCTTGAACCCATGAACCATGAGGGCATGGCTTGAGCTAAAGGTGGATGCTTTAGCCAACTGAGGCACTCAGGTGCCCTACCAAATATATAAAGAAAAATTAAAAGTAGTCCTTCACAGACTCTTTCAGAAAATAGAAGATGAGGGAAGATTTCTTCACTCATACTGTGAAGATAGGCTTATTCTGACACCAAAACTACATGAACATAAGAAAGTAAGTAGGTAAATATATAAATAAAGTATATATGAAACTATCTTTTTTGAATATAGATGCAAAAAAATCCTCAAAAAATCACTAAAGGAAAACCATAGTCTGCATAATGATATTCGCAACAAAAACTGACAAAATATTATATCCCGAATACATAAATAATTCTTAGTTAATGCTTGCATCAGCAAAACCGTATGTGAGTACATGAAGAAAAACAAAGTAAATGTAGTCTAAATATTCACAGAACTTAATTCAACATGAATGATGAGCAAGCCATTTATCACATCAATTACAAAATGGTTCATTATTAGTAGAAATGAAAGGAGCTAGACCTTACCTGAATGCAAGGACCTTTGTTTCCTTGAAGACTTCTATTCAGTTTCTTTAACTTTGCCTTGAAGCTCTTCTTTGACAGTGTGTGAATCATAACAATATGTATGCTTTCAACAACTGCTTATTGAGTATCTTCTATATGCCAACACTGTGCTAGGAAACTGAGGGATATAATGACTAAAAGAAACTGGATCCTTTTACTATAAAGAGCCTACATTCCATAAACATATACATGCATATATGCATGTGACATTCTTAAAAATTAAAAATAAAGTTCTATGACAAAAATAAATGCTATAATGTATTATTTTGATGACATCAATAACTGGCCCTTTTGGATTCCCATTCCTTTGTCAATCCACATTTTCTTTCCTCTCAGCTCATCTCTGAATTTGGGCAGGGTGTTCATCCTAACCACAGGATTCTCTAAATATTAGCATTGTCCCAATCTGAAGGTTAAGTCCCTATAAGTCTACTCTAATGAGTATATTACTTTTAATTCTATTTCTTCTTGTCAGTGAGCAACATAACCTCTTGACATAATTTCCTCATGGTGGGGGTGGTCACAGAAGTTTACAAGTTTATTCAGAGGCTTTTGGAAAATGCTTTTGTTTGTTTACTGGTTCGTTTGTTGTTTTGCTTATAGAATGATACATACATAGGACAATGCCTTTTTTATGTTTGTGCACGTTATATTTGCAATGTGACTGTTAGGAGTGGGCAACTTTCTGAGGAGAGGGCTGAGAGCAAAATTAGCACATTGAGGAAAGATGGGGACCATGAAAAGATTCAGGGGTACTAAGAATGCTATTGAGCAGCTATCTTTATCAATTCAGATATACTCTGGAATCAAGGTTTCTTTCTATGAGAAATAATATTTTTCTTCATGGCCATGTTTATGCCAGTTCAATTGAGGTTTTAAAATATTTTCTTCCAGAAGCATGCAAAATGATACATGTTCCAATAAAAACGCAATAAAATTTTATTTTATTAAACAGCATTAATTCCTCTAGAAATAAAAAGTTCCTCTGTAAGTATAAACTTTCAAATAACTATGGTTTTGAAATATAGAATTCTGATGGAGAATAAAAGCAAACATTAAAATAATTTATGAAATGACAGAAAAATTGCATAGACTGATTATGTCAAAATTGATATAGAAGATGGGGTGCCTGGGTGGCTCAGTCACTTAAGCATCCAACTTCAGCTCAGGTCTTGATCTCTTGGTTTGTGAGTTCAAGGCCCACGTCGGGCTCTGTGCTGACAGCTCAGAGCCTGGAACCTGCTTCAGATTCTCTGTCTCCTTCTCTCTCTCCCCTCCCCTGCTCACGCACTGTCTCTCTCAAATATAAAATAAAACATTAAAAGAATTAAAAATTAATTTCCTCTGATAAATAAATCAAAATTAGTCTCTACAGTTGATCTGAAAATTAAAGATATGATTTAAAGCAAAAGAAAGGTGGTATTTATCAATGGGGAAATAATTTTTCATAATATAAGATTAAAATCTTGGTAGATAGTTAAGAAAAAATTAGTTCAGAACTATGCCCTTTCATATACAAGAAGCTAAAATCTAGATAGACTAGAGTTCATTGTTTTTAAAAAGTTAAAGAAGTACTTAGAAGAAAATAAAGGTTGATATTATCAGATATTTGAACATGTTTCTAAATATAAGTCAGGAAAGAGTAGGACAAAAGGGACTGAAAGGGCAAATTTAGGTATGTAAAGAATTTAACCTGGAAATGTTTGGTGCATCAACTTCTATGAGTCATTTAGGAGGGGTGATATAGTATTAAAATATCAAGGCTCTGCTGGAAAGAAAAAAGTGTCAAACAAAAATACTAATATTTTATTAAAAATTAATGTTATATGAAATATTTTTAAAGACAAACAAATATATTTGCAATGCACTTAATATATCAAATGCTTCAACACTGCAAAAAATTATTATATAAATGAAGATGTACAACATATTCTTTACTCAGAAACTTTCTTTGGGCCCCTTTCTGGTCAATATACCGATTAAGATCTCAATAAGGAAGTCAAGAAAACCTAATGATTACCAATTAAATTATTGTATTTCAAGCAAGAGGGTATTTTAAAGGCATTAGAAAATATTACAAAGCTAAATGGAAATATGGATATCCATTTTTTTTTGTTAATTTTGAGTAAGCACTTGGTATTCACTGAAAACAACTAAAAGTGAACATATGCATACACAAACATAATTTTGGTATTTGTTGTGTAAGTATTATGTTCAATCTGTCGTAGTTGCTAACTTGGGAAATGAACGGGTAAGCCCTGGCATGTTGCTGTAGCCAACTTCTCCATCCCCAGGAATCCTGAGAGGCTGGACAAATCAAAGAGAGCTCCTGGCTGGGTCTGCCCATGCTATTGCCAAACAAATTCAGATAAACTCACTGTAAGAGAAGCCAGTAACTCAAGAGATAAGCTTTTGGAAAAGAGAAAGGGAGAAATTCATTTTGGGTACCAGCAGCTGGGGAGATGGCGAGCTCAAGACTTAACTGACCTCTCTACTAACACCATGAATAGCTAGGATTTTATGAGGAGAGTTTGGGGAGGAGAGTATATGCAAGAGAGCAGGCAGAGGGCACATGATAGTGGATGGGGGTTGGTATGTGGTCAGCTCAAGATAATGAGCAGGGAAAGGGGTATGGGATGTGGTCTTCTAAGCATTCCTTTGCTTTCAAGGTTTTTCTGGTCCTGTAGTTGGGATAGTAGTCATTACAAAACACCTTTATCAATGCCTCAAGAAGGTGCAGTAAAAAATAAGCACAATGGGTTTTAGTTAGAGCCTGAATTAAATAGTCTTGTCTATTTTCAGTTTTAACTGTTTCGGTCTATAGATGAGCAAGAAGACTCACTAACATGAGTTTTATAGGATTGTAGATTGTTCATTCCTTTCCTTCCTTCCTTCTTCCCTTCTTCCCTTCCATCCTTCCTTGTTATATTGTGTTTTTGTAAAATATGCTAATGTTTCCCAAACATGACAGGTACACATCCCATCAATACTATGTAATCCATAGTTCCCTATATAAAAATTGAAAGAGGAAACACATTTATATTTATCATATACTACCTTCATTATAGCAAAAGGACACTGATGATTTTTAAATGTTTTCCTTGAAGATTTAAAAAATGCTTAAAATGTTTAATGAAATAATTTCAAAATTTCCACAATTTTCCACTTTAATTTACGTAGCTTGACATGTCTTTGTGAATGATTATTTTCAATTAAGACATAGGCAAGAAAGTTCCTCTAAATTTGTACTAATGCTTACATGGAGAGAAATTTCACCAAACTACCACATCGATCCCTCTGCTAGTACAATCCTCTTTTTTTTAAACTGTTTCTCTGTCGGGATAACTGATGTGAAATCATTTGAATATATGACATAAATGCCTATGTGAAACAGTTTTAAACTGGGGCTACTTAGTGCTTCAATTTGTGAATTCATTAGTTTATCCTCACAACATAAGTACTCTGCTCAGTGTATTTTTTAATCAACTTTTATTCTCACCTACTCCAATCACTGTGAAATGGTGAAAATTTGCAAAATCTCGTTGTAGTATACATGGAAATTATGATCCAGCTAAAAAAAAGTTGAGTTGGGCAAATATTTAATTGAGTTTAATGGGTTATATTTAGAAGCTTCGTAAATCACTTTTCTGTGTAAACAAATTATCACTAGCTGTCCTATTAGAGAAATATTCATGCAAATAGACCGATTTGACCTTAATAATGGAAACTTCTGTGGTTTTATTTACTGCCTAAGGGCATTGGTGTGAGTTTCTTAACCGCTTTTTTCTAGAAAATATATATATATATATCCCCATTACCCTGTGTCCTGTCTCTTTCTAGGCAATGTTCCCCATCTCCTTCCCCAACTGTCACTAGGGAACTTTGTTTTTTTGTTGTTTTTTTCTTTTAATTTTAAGATCCTAAATAAGATTATTACTGCCTGTTCTTAGATGTTGAAACATGGTGAACATTCTCAGTTTGCAACTTTTTTCTTGCTCTCAAAATAATGTCTGTGAGATTAAACCTGATGTGTGCTTATGTCAATATTTTGTCTCCTTTTTTGTTGCTGAGTAATATTTGATTATATGAATGTAAAGCAATCTGTTTCTCCATTCTCCTCTGATGGATATTAGCTCTTTTGCATAGGGTTGTTGGAACTTAATAGTATTTTGTGGGGGAAGAAATAGGGAGGAGGAATACCTAGGGTTGAAATTCATAGGCATTTGAATTTGAATTTGGGTTGTTTCCAGTTTGGTCTACTATGAATAAAGTTTCTAGGAACATTTTTGAACTAGTATTTTGTGGACATGACTGTTTTCTTGTTGTTGATATCTTGGTAAATACCTAGGAGTGGAATTGTTCATCATAGTATAAGTGTATGTTTAATTTTATAAGAAACTGCCAAACAATTATCTAAACAACCATAGCATTATACACTCTTGCCAGCAAGGCAAGAGAATTCCAGTTGCTCCACAACTGCACAAATATTTGCCTGTTATAATTTTAATTTTAACAATTGTAGTGGATGTATGATAGTGTTTAATTTACATTTTTCTGAAGACTAAAAGTATTTTGATCATGTTTTCATATAATCATAGTTCTCCCAATATCTTCTGTGCAGTATCTAAGTCTTTTGTTTCATGTTTAATTGTAAAGAATTTTTATTCTATTCTTGTTAACATATTTTGTAAATGTAAATAAGGTAGATTGAAAGTGTTCCTTCAATCTTCCAAACCCTTACCAAGAGTCTAATTTCTCTATCAAATATGGACAGAGAAATGATACAATTTCTAAGTATAAATACAGATTTATGATATATTTCCCCAATTCTGTCAAATTTAAAGCTCTATTATATATTACATATAATATTTAAGATTTTTACATCATCTTGATGAATTGAAATTTTTTTATTATAAAATGTCGCTAGTATTCTGGTATTCAGAGAATGTTTTTTTTTCTTAAAGTTTCCTTTTCAGGTTCGAATATACCACTTCATGTTTCTTTGCATTAATGTTTTCCTAAAATATATTTTTTTGTTTTTTTTCTTTTTAACTTTTAACATAAATATTAGTGTAACATGTAACTGTTTTAAACAGCAGATTTGAGACCCTTGCTCTTTCTTCCAAGTTGATGGTCTCTTTTTACTTTTCCTAGAAAATTAAGCAATTCATATTTAATCAGTTATTGAAAATAGTGGATTTAATTAATGTCCTCAATATTTGTTTTATAATTGTCCCATCTATTTTTTTCTTTTTCTTCCTCTGCCTTTTTTAGTATTAAAGTATACTTTCTTTGTTGTTTAATTTTTCCTTTTTAAATATCATTTTATTTTCAGTAACATTTTTATCTTTATAGATCTATGTTTAAGTTTTTAAATATTGTGATAGGATTATAATATACACTTTCATATTATCACAGATACCTGTGACTTAATACCATTTTGTGTATGACATAAGAACATTGCAACAGTATGCTCCCATTTACTTACTTTCTTCTTTATGGAATGTTGTTTATTTCACTCTATGTCAGTTCTATGTTCCATAAGTTATTATTTTTTCTTCACATACTAATTGTTCCTTAAATAAATTGGAAAAAAAGGAAATTTTTAAAAATAATTTTCCATGTAGTCACAATTTATAATACTCTTCATTCCTTCCTAGATAAAGGTAACATTATCATCTCTTTAGCATAAAGCAAATTTTTAAAGCTATTTTTGCATTAAGAATCTGCTGGTTGTAAATTCACTGACTTTATGATTCATTTATTTTATTTATTACTGTAGGATATTTTAAAGCAATAGGCTAATAGGTTATTTTTCTTCTTTCAGTATTTAAACATCTAATTTTATCATCCTCTGGCTTCTGTTATCTTTTGGCTAACATTAGTCTTAATATTTGTTTATTATTGCACACAAAACAAGTCACAGGGCCATGTCACAATCTTGAGTTAGAAAAATAGATTCTTCATAATAAGAAATGCTTCAAAATATTGTGGCCAGGATTTCTAATCCAAAACATTCTATATCCTGGACATAATTGTTTATATTAGTACCATGCACATGTGTGCTCACTGTCTTTTCCAAAAGTTTATCATAATACTACATGAAACATGATTAGGGTTCAGTACCTTATCATATAAAACATTTTCCAAAAATGGATGAGGCACTTCACATCTTGTTCAAGATTTGCAGTTTCTCAGTAAGCCTCAACTTAGAGACCTATGAAATAAAAATACCACCATACTCTAAAACCCGAAGAGTGAGGCAGGGACAAGATAATATCGAGAGCCACTTTTATTTAATAAACAGAAGAATGAAAGCATATACTACTCATTATTCCTCAGAAAATTTGAAACTTGCTCAGACTTATTTCTTCAGAGCCCAGGGAATGAAGAAGAGGCCTTTACTAGTGCCCAATTTGGCAACGTGGACTGTCCATGTTTGCTCTTGGATCATCATCTGAGTCATCTGTTCTTCCTTTCTATGAACTATGTTTCGTGTTTGCAGCTGGGAAGATTTATCAGCCTGATTCTTGCTTGTAGGTATTTAGTGAATTTGGCAAAATTTCCTGTTTGTTTGAAGTGAATGTATTTTGAAGTTTGGGTTGAAATGTGGTCAAGTTTTAATTGTATTATTCAAAATGTTTACACACTCACTAATTTTGCATTTGAGCTGTGTGTGTATGTGTGTGTGTCTGCATGTGTGTGCTGCATGTATTCCAGCAATTACTTAACAATGTAAACTTTACTTAAAAAGACATTTTAAAATCTCTAATTATAGTTGAAGTTTTATCTATATCTTATGTTATAAAATTTTGTTCCAGAAATATGTAGACTATGTTACTAGGTAATTAGTTTTATGATGGTTATATTTAGTGTTAAATTAGTTGTTTTATACTTGTGAAATGCCCCTTCTCATCTCTATTAGTATTTCTTGTCTTAAATATAGACTTTACATGACATCAAGGATTCTTTTAGTTTAGAATTTTATATCCTTTTCGTGAGAATTTTACTAGAATCCTATTTTCTTCCCTTTTGTTAACAATACATTTGTTCATGTTTCTTGTGAGCGGCATATAGTTTTATAAAATCAATTCTGGGGCGCTTGCGTGTCTCAGTCAGTTAAGCATCTGACTTTGATTCAGGTCCTGATCTCACAGCTTGTGAGTTTGAGCCCCGTGGCAGGCTCTGTGCTAACAGCTCACCGCATTATCTTTATTGCTTGACAAAACCAATAATCATTTCAGGTTTTACAACATGCTTTTTATTTCTTTTTGAATTCCCATGCTTTCATATAATTATCATTCTGACAGAGTACCCTGTTTTCTAATTTTCTTATATATATGCTGATGTTAAATTCTCTCAGTATTGTAAAAAAACTGTGCATTGATTTTTTTAACCTTTTTTTTTTACTGTATGTTATTTTTACTGGATATAGAATTCTACATTGACAGTAATTTTCTTTCATACTTTAAAAGATTGCTTTATGCTCTTATTATTAATATTCTTTCTATTCAGAGGTAAGTTATCAGGCTTATTATTGGTCTTTGAAATGAATATATATAGATATGAACATAATATATAGAATATATATTTGTTTTCATATATACTAAGATACATAGTCTTCTTCATGTTTTCCCTCTTTGGTTGTTGTTAAATATCAGTTTTGGAAAATTGGTTTCCTAGTAATCTATCAAATATTAATATGGCACGCATTTCCTTCTATCCTATTGGAAGTCTATCTATAATAATATCCAAATTTTACAATATTTCACACATGCCTAGAATTTATTGATTTATTTTTATCTATTATTCTTTGCTTCAACCTGAACAATTTATTCTTATATTTTCCAGTTCACTAATATTTGTTTTACTGTATTCATTTTGCTTCTAATTTTTGTTTCTGTATTTTTTTAATTCTAGCATTTCCATTATATTTTTAAAATTCTGATTTTTTAGCAAAATTCATTATTTTAAAAAAATATACTTTCTTAAAATATTAGCCATAGCTGTTTTATTTTTTCTCCAGTAAATTGGATTACCTATATGTATATCTATTTCTTTCATCTTTTCTTTATGTCTAACCATTTGGTTCAATGTTTTGGTAAATCTAGTAATTTATTTTTTATTTAATGTAAGACTTTGTGTCAAGTTACTTTCTTTCAGAGAAAATTTAATTCCTTTGGATGAAGTCATTATCCTTCAGAGACAATTTAATTCTTTTTGCAGATGGGTACAAAAGTAGGAGATTACCTTGAGGGTATTACTAATATTTCCTTTACTTATATGGCATATTCAAATACCTCACACATCTCAGTTGAAAGTCTGAAGTGTTACTTGGGCCCTTTGTACTTGCAAGATTGAATTTGCAGGATTTGTTGTTGTCTTAGTATTGTATGAATGCTGGAATCTATACTTGATGTTATATTTGGTTAGCAAATACTTGAGGCCACTTTTAGGCAACAAGCTTGAGTGATGGAAACCTGAGTAAGATAAAATGGTCCATGGTGACCTCTCAGCTGAATGCAAACAGGCAATGCAAACAGGCTCACTTAATGTGGCCCACCTAGAAATACCCATGCCCTAACTGACTAATTACAAACAGGCACAGTTCATAAGATTACCAAAAAAAGGGAAAATTCCATAAATTCCCATACTCCTTCACTCTGCCCTATAACTGTAGTCCCTCACCATTGCCTTATTGCAGGCAGTTTCTCTTCTGTTGTCCTGTCTGCCACATCCATGAGGTGTATCCAGTAAACTTTAGTCTCCTTTGTCCTGACTCTGGGGAATTCTTTCATTGCCCACACCACTGTCTTCCATCCAACTGGACTACCTCCATCTGATTAGGAGACACATTACAAATATGTTAACTTTCTTGGAGATTTTACCATTTATGTGCAGCATATTATCCACCATATATTTGCTACAGAGTGTGTACTTTAGAATATATACCCGTATATCCTGATATTTATGGTAATCTTATCTAAATTTTTGCTGCATAACTAATTAAAAAAAGAGAGAAAAATAATATACCCATACAGTTTCAGATTCCAAGGAGTTTATACTCTCCAAAACAGTCAATTCAATATGTGATTTGTACTCTTTTGAAATGTTCTTTTTAAAATGATAACTACATGATAATTACTTATGTGTATATATTTATACCCTTTCAAAGAAAACTGGATAGGAAATGATCATTTATTTTTTGAGAGATATTAAACCATTCTTCCATAATATATATTAGTTATGTCTATGGAAAGTTAATTCTATTCTTTTTTTTTTTTTAATGTTTTTTATTTATTTCTAGGAGAGAGAGAGAGAGACAGCGTGAGCAGGGGAGGGTTAGAGAGAGAGGGAGTCACAGACTGAAACAGGCTCCAGGCTCTGAGCTGGCAGTCAGCACAGTTAATTCTATTCTTCAATGGACTTTTTCATTATCT